>NC_092334.1:358556071-358862857 GCF_046630445.1 Rutidosis leptorrhynchoides | reverse complement strand
ACCAATAAGCCATCATCTATTCTAGATGAATTGGGGATAGGTTCGTAGCCTCCTCAATAATTGGAGACAAGAAGAAGGTGATCCCTTCCATCCACCACATTGCCCTCTTGGCGATGAACCTGAAGCACTTACCGGCGAACCGGTCCGAAACACCATTTTCTCTCTCATTTCCAGAGTATCTCGTCACGATTATATACTACATTAAATTCTAGATTTTATTTATCCGCTCGTCCGAATCGACAATCACCCCGGTGTAATAGAAGAAGTCAACGAGCTTCGCGTTCGAGTAGTGGCTTTAGAGAATATGGTGCAAGGGTTACAAACACCAACAAATAACGAAGTATTAATTCATAATTTCAATTTTATTGAATAAATACTCCGTAAAAGTTATGTAATTTCTAAAGTCTTTAGGGATTATTCAGTTCTAGTTTCAACCGTAAATCAAATGAGTTTAATTTAATATTAACTCATTAAATCTATGTTACATCTGAAGAAAATATGCACATATATATTTTCATAAAGAATGTAATAATATTCTGTTGTACAAAATATTAATTGTGAAAATTTTTTTAACGGGTAGGTAATACCCGAGAGATATATAAATTCAAAATTAATATGTTACATTTTTCGAATCTGATTAAGCAAATCATCAACTATACTCCCAAAATCTCACAACAATATACATTCTTGTATAGTAATCAAAACAACCATTCTCACCCAAATTTGATTACGCATTCTGATTTTGACAAATCAAAATCCAAGTCATAATTTAACAGAAGACATCACTCTTAGATTCCTACATCTTTCAAAGCTATACTTTGGCTTCAAAACTGTGTTAGAACATCATATGTATATTAACGATTACAAACTGTGTTCAAACTCTCCGAAGTTTTCGAAGACACTTCAAACAATGAACAATCGAGATGATGATCCAACCACATATTTGTAGTGACCCGAACTTTTCCATGTTTACATATATTAATTGAGATTGATATTTACATGATTAAATGTTTCAAAAATGTTAAGCAATCAAACTTGTTAAGACTTGATTAATTGAAATATGTTTCATATAGACAATTGACCACCCAAGTTGACCGGTGATTCACGAACGTTAAAACTTGTAAAAACTATATGATGACATATATATGGATATATATATATATAGTTAACATGATACTATGATAAGTAAACATATCATTAAGTATATTAACAATGAACTACATATGTAAAAACAAGACTACTAACTTAATGATTTTTAGACGAGACATATATGTAACGATTATCGTTGTAAAGACATTTAATGTATATATATCATATTAAGAGATATTCATACATGATAATATCATGATAATATAATAATTTAAAATCTCATTTGATATTATAAACATTGGGTTAACAACATTTAACAAGATCGTTAACCTAAAGGTTTCAAAACAACACTTACATGTAACGACTAACGATGACTTAACGACTCAGTTAAAATGTATATACATGTAGTGTTTTAATATGTATTTATACACTTTTTAAAGACTTCAATACACTTATCAAAATACTTCTACTTAACAAAAATGCTTACAATTACATCCTCGTTCAGTTTCATCAACAATTCTACTCGTATGCACCCGTATTCGTACTCGTACAATACACAGCTTTTAGATGTATGTACTATTGGTATATACACTCCAATGATCAGCTCTTAGCAGCCCATGTGAGTCACCTAACACATGTGGGAACCATCATTTGGCAACTAGCATGAAATATCTCATAAAATTACAAAAATATGAGTAATCATTCATGACTTATTTACATGAAAACAAAATTACATATCCTTTATATCTAATCCATACACCAACGACCAAAAACACCTACAAACACTTTCATTCTTCAATTTTATTCATCTAATTGATCTCTCTCAAGTTCTATCTTCAAGTTCTAAGTGTTCTTCATATATTCTACAAGTTCTAGTTACATAAAATCAAGAATACTTTCAAGTTTGCTAGCTCACTTCCAATCTTGTAAGGTGATCATCCAACCTCAAGAAATCTTTGTTTCTTACAGTAGGTTATCATTCTAATACAAGGTAATAATCATATTCAAACTTTGGTTCAATTTCTATAACTATAACAATCTTATTTCAAGTGATGATCTTACTTGAACTTGTTTTCGTGTCATGATTCTGCTTCAAGAACTTCGAGCCATCCAAGGATCCGTTGAAGCTAGATCCATTTTTCACTTTTCCAGTAGGTTTATCCAAGGAACTTAAGGTAGTAATGATGTTCATAACATCATTCGATTCATACATATAAAGCTATCTTATTCGAAGGTTTAAACTTGTAATCACTAGAACATAGTTTAGTTAATTCTAAACTTGTTCGCAAACAAAAGTTAATCCTTATAACTTGACTTTTAAAATCAACTAAACACATGTTCTATATCTATATGATATGCTAACTTAATGATTTAAAAATTGGAAACACGAAAAACACCGTAAAACCGGATTTACGCCGTCGTAGTAACACCGCGGGCTGTTTTGGGTTAGTTGATTAAAAACTATGATAAACTTTGATTTAAAAGTTGTTATTCTGAGAAAATGATTTTTATTATGAACATGAAACTATATCCAAAAATTATGGTTAAACTCAAAGTGGAAGTATGTTTTCTTAAATGGTCATCTAGACGTCGTTCTTTCGACTGAAATGACTACCTTTACAAAAATGACTTGTAACTTATTTTTCTGACTATAAACCTATAATTTTTCTATTTAGATTCATAAAATAGAGTTCAATATGAAACCATAGCAATTTGATTCACTCAAAACGGATTTAAAATGAAGAAGTTATGGGTAAAATAAGATTGGATAATTTTTCTCATTTTAGCTACGTGAAAATTGGTAACAAATCTATTCCAACCATAACTTAATCAACTTGTATTGTATATTATGTAATCTTGAGATACCATAGACACGTATACAATGTTTCGACCTATCATGTCGACACATCTATATATATTTCGGAACAACCATAGACACTCTATATGTGAATGTTGGAGTTAGCTATACAGGGTTGAGGTTGATTCTAAAATATATATAGTTTGAGTTGTGATCAATACTGAGATACGTATACACTGGGTCGTGGATTGATTCAAGATAATATTTATCGATTTATTTCTGTACATCTAACTGTGGACAACTAGTTGTAGGTTACTAACGAGGACAGCTGACTTAATAAACTTAAAACATCAAAATATATTAAAAGTGTTGTAAATATATTTTGAACATACTTTGATATATATGTATATATTGTTATAGGTTCGTGAATCAACTAGTGGCCAAGTCTTACTTCCCGACGAAGTAAAAATCTGTGAAAGTGAGTTATAGTCCCACTTTTAAAATCTAATATTTTTGGGATGAGAATACATGCAGGTTTTATAAATGATTTACAAAATAGACACAAGTACGTGAAACTACATTCTATGGTTGAATTATCGAAATCGAATATGCCCCTTTTTATTAAGTCTGATAATCTAAGAATTAGGGAACAGACACCCTAATTGACGCGAATCCTAAAGATAGATCTATTGGGCCTAACAAACCCCATCCAAAGTACCGGATGCTTTAGTACTTCGAAATTTATATCATATCCGAAGGGTGTCCCGGAATGATGGGGATATTCTTATATATGCATCTTGTTAATGTCGGTTACCAGGTGTTCACCATATGAATGATTTTTATCTCTATGTATGGGATGTGTATTGAAATATGAAATCTTGTGGTCTATTGTTACGATTTGATATATATAGGTTAAACCTATAACTCACCAACATTTTTGTTGACGTTTTAAGCATGTTTATTCTCAGGTGATTATTAAGAGCTTCCGCTGTCGCATACTTAAATAAGGACGAGATTTGGAGTCCATGCTTGTATGATATTGTGTAAAAACTGCATTCAAGAAACTTATTTTGTTGTAACATATTTGTATTGTAAACCATTATGTAATGGTCGTGTGTAAACAGGATATTTTAGATTATCATTATTTGATAATCTACGTAAAGCTTTTTAAACCTTTATTGATGAAATAAAGGTTATGGTTTGTTTTAAAATGAATGCAGTCTTTGAAAAACGTCTCATATAGAGGTCAAAACCTCGACGAAATCAATTAATATGGAACGTTTTTAATCAATAAGAACGGGACATTTCAATATTACCCACATTTATGTACCTAAAAAGCTCTCGAAGCCAAAGTCATAGTTCGACGCGTATCCGTGTCAGACCCTTTGGCATTTATTAGCTAAAATGACTTTTCAATTCCTTTTCAAAGTAGACAGTTTTGTCACAGCTCCAGCAAGTCAACTTCGACTTTTCAGTCGGACTAGTCTTATTATAACCTCAATAGATACGTTGCCCTTTCGTCATCGTTACTGGGGACCTTTCATATCTCGCCACCTTAGCAATAAACTTACCAACAACTTCAATTATCTTTGACTTTTCGAAAAATCATTATATTTATTGAAATCACATCATTTACTCATTCGCATCTTGTAACGAGAATTGTCATACGAATCATCGGAAAACAGTAACCAGTATTTTGAAATCTCGCAGCATGTCTACGCCAACAGTTATATGTGTACGTAAAACGTCTATGTCCTGGACTTACATACTTTGAATGTGAAGTTCTGAAAAATATTTTGAACTGCAAACTAGTTCTTGAAATGCTGACGAAGCATCAAAAACTGTAAATGATCTTAACAGTAAAAAAGTTTGATGACAAAGAATAGTAAGGTGGTAAAGCTGAGAAAAAGAGAAGGTTTGGAACTGGAAAACGGATTGAACAGACTATGAAGGAAGCTGTGGACAAATCACAAAGACTAAATCTGCCTTCAAAGAATCCAAATGATTCAGTGCCTGCTAAAGTCATTAACGAATACCTTACTCTTTATCTGAAGTCATTTATCTCTTTGCGCTATCAGTGTTACATCATATAAGAAACTATTAGTTTCTATATTCTATAAACTTTCGAGTTTAAATTATGAATGTTTTGAAGTAGTGTTGGGAACTGAAGCATGAGTTAGTATAATATAATGACGCTTGATCAACTTGATTATATTACAGTAAGTCATGCTGAGTTTCTAATGGGACATATCGATTCACAGACCATGCCTTCATCATGTTCCATGTTACACGACTCTTGTATTCTATTTAATCTCTAAAAATATCAAGAATATATTTTCTTGATGATTCGGTCTTTTCAGGGTATTCTGGTAAATTAATAATCAAGATCGTGCCATTACCATTTCCTTCTTAGAACATTAACTATGTTCATTCTGAAATTCATATCTGCTAATACTGGACCATTACAAACGTTACTTAATCGCAAGAAGAAGAAACGAAAGGACAAAACTCCAAAATAGAAATTGGAGTATAAATCGTAGCAAATAGAAGGGAGCATTAACTGTGGATGTCAATGATTATAGAAGACAAAAGCAGGGGCTTTGAAATATAAGGAAAGATATAAAACCCAACAACCACCCAAAAATTATAAACCGTATATATCGATGCATATAGCAATATAAAGACACGGAAGAACTAAAAACACTATAAAACCGCGAGTATAGTAGAAGTAAATAGATTCTTCCGGAGGCAGATGAAAAAGAAGAACGACAGATATGAAAGTGAGGAGTATATCGAGAATCAGTACTGGATGAAGCATATTGACAAATACTTTAAAATATGAGTTGAGGGAGAGAGAATAGAAGGTGTGAGTTGTAAGAAAACGAAGGAGGTGGATTTATAATGAAATACCCGACAGAGAAATCAAGATGGATTATCGTATTAATTCGAAGAGAATCATAATCTCCTTAATCACCGAAGCATCAAATCCAACATAGATTACAAAGATTTTCTTTAAATTCGGAGATCAATTGTGATGATGTCAAAAGATATGACGAATCACTATAATCTTATTTCCTTCATTTACGATAACTTCCCTCATACGCTTCGAGTAATCGAATTATTTTATCCATACTTCTTAGACATGATAAAACTTCATAATCGTTACGTCATAATAACATTCTCATTGTTAGCTATAACGACCTCTATCAAATTTCGAGGACGAAATTTCTTTAACGGGTAGGTACTGTGACGACCCGGAAATTTCCGACTAAATTTAAACTTTATCTTTATATTATTCTGACACGATAAGCAATGTTTGTTAAGTTAAACCTCAAGGATTTTAAACTATGTTTATACATTCATTTAAACCTCGACCAAATTCCAATGATTCACGAACCATTAAATGAACATATATGAATATGTATGTATATGTGTATATGTTATAAATTGAAAATGTCAACAAAGTATTTAAACGTATAATGCTTTATATGAACGTATTTGTTTCAATATGATTATCGACGAAATTAAAAAAAAATATATTAAATGATTGAATTATCAGAAACATTGAATTATGATTACAAGTCTCTGTTGAGAGGTCCACTATGATTTGAGAAAATCTATTCCTCTTAACGATATTTGGAATAATTTGTAAAGCTATTTATAAATAAAAATAAAAAGTGTCATTTACGAAAGTTAGACAAAAGCTAGTGGAAAATTGGTTTACATAATATTCTATTAATCTATTTTCAAACGTACAAAAACATTTTCAGTTTAAAAAGAACTTTATTATTAAAACGTATATAACTTTTATAAATATCTAGAATCACTTTTGACAACTCATTACTTAACCAGTATAATAAATATAACGATATTTATATTTTATTTCATTAAATATATATAACGATTTAAATTAATATTATATATATTTATACGCGTATTATACATACATAGTTTTTATACTTTTACTATACTTTAACTTTACCTTTACTTTACTTTTACTTTACTTTAACTTTAATAATTCACTTTAATAATTCATACTTTAATAATTCACTTTAATAATTCATACTTTAATAATTCACTTTAATAATTCATACTTTAATAATTCACTTTAATAATTCATACTTTAATAATTCACTTTAATAATTCTTACTTTAATAATTCATACTTTAATAATTCACTTTAATAATTCATACTTTAATAATTCACTTTAATAATTCAAAAATCTATTATAAATAGAATTCAATAGGTTTCATTATTTCATAGAAACTTGAAAATATATTTCTCTAAACTCTATCAATCGATTTATATATATATATATATATATATATATATATATATATATATATATATATATATATATATATATATATATATATATATATATATATTTGCTCTGTATTATTTCAAGATATTATTAGTATACATAAAATATTACGACGGAGTGATGTCCGAGTGATTTCAAAATAGTTTTTTGAATGAGTCGAAGCTAAGAAAATTATGGGTTATAGCTATGGAGGTGATGGGTATGGTTCATGGGTATGCTCGTGAGGTCAATCTAGTGTTTATCATCTCCGTTGCGTCTACGTACTTTCCTGCAATATTGAATCTCAATATTGATACGTGAGCACTCATAACTTAACTTTTATATATCAATAGTGTATCCCTGACTAGTGCTCGAGTATATAGGATTATGCATGCTTGTACATTCGATATTGTCCTTAGATAGGTTTGTTGAATCCTGAATTAGATACATATGTTACTGATATAGGGTATATGATATGCATGTCATTGGAAAGCTAGCGAAAAATTAAGAACTTTTCATTTAGATATCGAATGGTTTCGATGAACGGATTAGAAGTTATAGTCAACTGAATTTTAGTATTATTGTTAAAATGATTATTATTGCTATCGTCGTTATTATTTTAATAGAAATATCATTGTTATTATAAAATATCATTATTACTATTATGTTAGTATTATCATTTTATCATAATACCATTTTTAGTAAATATAAATATTGTTATAGAATAATAATTATTATTATTACAAAATAATACAACTTTTACTTATTATTATTATGATCAATATTATTTTATCAAATAAATAGGGGATACAAAGATATTTTTCACCACGCGTAATATAATTACATTAATAATACTTACCACTATAGTTTTACGATATTAAGTGAACTTTATAAATTTTACTACTTAAGATATATAAAAGTATATATTATATATAAACGTTAATATAAATTTTTATTAATAAATGACTTTTATTATTATAAAATCTAATAAATATATTTAAATATATAAAACGACTATAGTTAAGTTATATAATAAACATGTATAAATTTTAGAAGTCATTTTGGGTCAAGTTGACTTTTGTTGACTTTTGCATATTAGTCTCGAGCATTAGGATTGTGGTACACTATGACTTGACCAAAAATTGTTAGACAAATATTGACCAACATATAAATATATATAATTAATATAGGTTCGTGAATCCGAGGCCAATCTTGCACTTGTTAAATGACGTTATATGTATTTTTACTACGAAATACAGTATGGTGAGTTTTCATAGCTCCCTTTTTAAATGCTTTTGCATTATATATTTTTGGGCTGAGAATACATGCATATTTTATAACTGTTTTACGAAATAGGCACAAGTACTAAAACTAATTCTACGTGGGTTTAAACCAGAAATATCCCCTTAGCTTGGTAACTATAACTACTGGTGTATGACTGGTAGGCGCGAATCCTAAAGATAGATCTATTGGGCCTGACAAACCCCATCCTGACTATGGGATGCTTTAGTACTTCGAGGTTTATATAACACACCTGATTCGGTGTACTTTCAGAGGGTAAAACATGAACATTAAGGCTTGTTACCGAGTGCCTACAACTTATAGAATACTTTTATACACTTGCGAGTGTACATATATTTATAAACGAAAATCTTGTGGTCTATTAATATATTGAAATGATTGTTATGATAAACCTATGAACTCACCAACCTTTTGGTTGACACTTTAAAGCATGTTTATTCTCAGGTGTTAAAGAAATCTTCCGCTGTGCATTTGCTCATTTTAAAGATATTACTTGGAGTCTTTCATAGCATATTTCGAAGAACGTTGCATTCGAGTCATTGAGTTCATCAAAGATTATTATTAAATCAATTTATAGTTGGATAGTGGATATTATGAAATGGTATACATGCCTGTCAATTTTCAATGTAAAGAAAGTTTGTCTTTTAAAAACGAATGCAATGTTTGTAAAATGTATCATATAGAGGTCAAATACCTCGCAATGTAATCAACTATTGTGAATCGTTTATAATGTATATGAACGGGTCCTTTCAGTCCGAGCTGCATTTCCAAACTTTTGAGCAGAGCCAATTGATTTCTCATTAGTATCTCCGTCTGATCTTGTCTGGCTGCAGTTCTGAAATGTCCCGTTCATATTGATTATAAACGTTCCATATTAATTGATTTCGTCGTGAGGTTTTGACCTTTATATGAGACGTTTTTCAAAGACTGCATTCATTTTTTAAAACAACCATAACCTTTATTTTATCGATAAAGGTTTAAAAAAGCATTACGTAGATTATCAAATAATGATAATCTAAAATATACCGTTTACACACGACCATTACATAATGGTTTACAATAAGAATATATTACATCAAAAATAAGTTTCTTGGATGCAGTTTTTACACAATATCATACAAGCATGGACTCCAAATCTTGTCCTTATTTTAGTATGCAACAGCGGAAGCTCTTAATAATCACCTGAGAATAAACATGCTTAAAACGTCAACAAAAATGTTGGTGAGTTATAGGTTTAACCTATATATTATCAAATCATAATAATAGACCACAAGATTTCATTTTTATAACACATCTCACATCAGGCATTTCGCAAACTGCATAGAGATAAAAATCATTCATATGTTGAACACCTGGTAACCGACGTTAACTTAATGCATAGAATATCCCCAAAACAGAACCTCTCGTCTGTATAATAATCTTGAAGTACTAAACCATCCATAACCTGAAAGGGGGTTGTTAAGCCCAATAGATCTATCTTTAGGATTCGCGTCAATTAGGGGTCATTTCCCTAATTCTTAGGTTACCAGACTTGAAGGGCGATATCCGGTTTAATAATCCAACCATAGAATGTAGTTTTGCGTACTTGTGTCTATTTTGTAAAACATTTATAAAGCTACATGTATTCTCATCCCAAAAAAATATTAGATTGTAAAAGTGGGACTATAACTCACTTTCACAGATTTTTACTTTGCCGGAAGTAAGACTTGGCCAATGATCGATTCACGAACCTATAACAAATGTGTAAATATATATCAAAGTATGATCGAAATATATTCACAACATTTTTTATTACATTTTTATGATTTAAGTTTGTTAAGTTAGCAGTCCTCGTTAGTAACCTACAACTAGTTGTCCACAGTTAGATGTACAGAAATAAATCAATATATATTATCTTGAATCAATCCACGACCCATTGTATACACGTCTCAGGCTAGATCACAACTCAAAGTATATATATTTTTGGAATCAACCTCAACCCTGTATAGCTAACTCAAACATTACTGCATATAGAGTGTCTATGGTTGTTCCAAATAATATATATAGATGGGTCGATATGATATGTCAAAACATTGTATACGTGTCTATTGTATCCCAAGATTACATAATATGTATAATACAATATAAATTAGTTAGGATATGTTTAGTCTAGATTTGTTACAAAATTTTCGTAGCTAAAACTAGCAAGTTTATCCAATTTTGTTTTACCCGTCATTTCTTCGTTTCAAATCCGTTTTGAGTGATTCAAGTTGCTATGGTTTCATAATGAACTAAAATTTATTAAACTAAATAGAAAAGGTATAAGTTTATAGTCAGAAATACAGGTTACAAGTCATTTTTTAAAGAGGTAGTCATTTCCGTCGACAAAACGACATCTTGATGACCATTTTGAAAAACATATTTCCACTTTGTGTTTAACCATGATTTTTGGATATAGTATCATGTTCATATGTAATATCATTTTTCCAGAAAACAAACTTCCAATTCAAAGATTAAGATACTTTTTTTAACCCAAAACAGCCCCCGATTTCACTACGACGGCGTATGTCCGGTTTTACGGTGTTCTTCGTGTTTCCAGGTTTTAAATTATTAAGTTAGCATATCATATAGATATAGAACATGTGTTTAGTTGATTTTAAAAGTCAAATTAGAAGGATTAACTTTATTTGCGAACAAGTTTAGAATTAACTAAACTATGTTCTAGTGATTACAAGTTTAAATCTTCGAATAAGATAGCTTTATATGTATGAATCAAATGATGTTATGAACATCATTACTACCTTAAGTTTAGTATGTAAACCTACTGGAAGTGACAAGAAATGATCTAGCTTCAAAAGATTCTTGGATGGCTTGAAAGTTCTTGAAGTAGAATCATGACACGAAAACAAGTTCAAGTAAGATTTCTGCTCGAATTAAGATTGTTATAGTTATAGAAATTGAATCAAAGTTTGAATATGAGTATTACCTTGAATTAGAGAGATAACCTACTGTAAGTAACAAAGGTTTCTTGATCTTGGATGACTACTTGGAATGGATTAGAAAGCTTGGAAGTAATCTTGCAAACTTGAAAGTGTTCTTGGTTTTATGAAACTAGAACTTATAGAATATATGAAGAACACTTAGAACTTGAAGATAGAACTTGAGAGAGATTAATTAGATGAAGAAAATTGAAGAATGAAAGTGTTTGTAGGTGTTTTTGGTCGTTGGTATATGGATTAGATATAAAGGATGTGTAAGTTTGTTTTCATGTAAATAATTCATGAATGATTTATAATATTTTTTGTAATTTTGTGAGATATTTCATGCTAGTTGCCAAATGATGGTTCCCACATATTTAATGACTCACATGGGCTGCTAAGGAGCTGATCATTAAAGTGTATATACCAATAGTATATACATCTAGAAGCTGTGTATTGTACGAGTACGAATACGGGTGCATACGAGTAGAATTGTTGATGAAAATGAATGAGGATGTAACTGTAAGTATTTTTGTTAAGTAGAAGTACTTTGATATGTGTCTTGAAGTCTTTCAAAAGTGTACTAATACATCTAAATACACTACATGTATATACATTTTAACTGAGTTGTTAAGTCATCTTTAGTCGTTACATGTAAGTGTTGTTTTGAAACCTTTAAGTTAACGATCTTGTTAAATGTAATTAATTCATTGTTATTATACTTAAATGAGATGTTAAATTGTTATGTTAACATGATAACATGGTGTATGAATATATCTTAACATCATATATATATATATATATATATATATATATATATATATATATATATATATATATATATATATATATATGTATGTATATGTATATATGTATGTATATGTATATATATGTTAAAATACTATTACAACGATAATCGTTACGTATATATATTGTTTCGAAATTCTTAAGTTAGTAATCTTGTTTTACATATGTAGTTCATTGTTAATATACTTAATGATATATGTAATTATCATTTTATCATGTTAAATATAGTGTAACAATATCTTAATATGTTACATATGTATTTAGTAAGACGTTGTTATAACGATAATCGTTATATATATCGTTTCGAGTTTCTTAACTTAGTAGTCTCATTTTTATGTATATAACTCATTGTTAATATACCTAGTGATATACTTACTTATCATAATATCATGATAACTATATATATATATATATATATATATATATATATATATATATATATATATATATATATATATATATATCATCATCATCATCATATAGTTTTTACAAGTTTTAACGTTCGTGAATCGCCGGTCAACTTGGGTGGTCAATTGTCTACATGACACTCATTTCAAATAATCAAGTCTTAACAAGTTTGATTGCTTAACATGTTGGAAACATTTAATCATGTAAATATCAATTTCATTTAATATATATAAACATGGAAAAGTTCGGGTCACTACAATATCTCTGATTTAGCTGTTGTTATCCTTGAATGAACTGAGTCAATTGATCATCAGCTCCGAGAGTGAGATTAGTTACTTTTGTAATCTGGGTGGTAGGGGAATTTTCCTTAACTGGGGGACCAGTGAGTGGAAGTGGTTGATCGTAGGTCAATTGAGATTGTTGGGCTGGATAAGGTGGATAGTGATAGCGGAAAGGTTGATTGCTTCGCTAAAATTGATTAACCCTGGGTGGTTGATTGAATCCGGGATTTGGTGGACGAGCTGGGTATTGAACATAACAGACTGAACCGTCAGGGTTTTCGTACTCAACTTGATATTCTTCAGTGGGTTGCGGGTTGGTACAATTAACACAAGCCTGAGCTTGGTTAACCTATTGCGGCTGCGTCTTCAATTCTTCGAGTTGTTTAGCAAGAGATTCCATCTAATCCGTGAGGGATTTGATGGCCTCCGTTTGATTGTTAAGTGTAGAGAGTAGGGCAGATGATGAAGTTGTTTCACCACTGTTCCAGTCATGATGATGCATTGTCATGTTCTCAAGCAATTCCCATGCTTCATCTGCGGTTTGGTTCATCAGATTCCCTTGAGCTGCTGCATCGATCGTCGTCCTATGATTTACCATAAGACCATTGTAAAAGGTACAGATTTGGGCTGACCGTTCTAGCTGGTGATTAGGGCATTTCTTCAGCAGGGTTTTGAATAGCTCTCATGCAGTGTAAAGAGATTCATCATAACTTTGTTTGAAGTTAATGATGTCATTCTTTAGTTTGGTTTGTTTAGAAGGAGGGAAATATTTGGTTAGGAATTTAGTAGCCATCTCAGTCCATGACGTGATGGAATCTTTTTCCAGTCCTTCAAACCAAGTTTGAGCATGATGAGTGAGAGAATATGGGAACAAGTATAGCCGGACTATATCTTGTCCTATCCCTGGCTGTTTGTAGGAGTTCGAAAGAGATATGAATTTATCAAGATGAGAATTAGGATCATCGTTCGGTAATCCATGAAACTGACAGCTATTTTGGATGAGCTTGATGATGTGATGTTTTAACTCGAACGAGTGTCCTTAAATCTCTGGAAATCTGTTTGGTCCTCCTCGACCTTCAATCGAGGGTTTGGTGTTTTCTGCTAAAGTAACGCGTAACGCCATTTGATTTTTGATTCGTGCTTCCTTGCGTGCTTTAGAGATTATTGCGTCTGGATCAGGTACGAATAGCAACGGCCCTGGTCTAGATCGGGCTTGGGTCATACACTAGGTATGCCTTTTTGTTTTAAATTTTTCGCAATTAAACTAAGCTAATCTAAAGTAACCTAAACTAGTCTAAGGTAATCTAATTCTAAGGAAATCTAATTTTATCTAGTTTAATCTAAGGTAGTCTAAAGTAATCTAAGGTAATCTAATTTAATTAACTAACTATCCTACGGTTGAATATGTTTTTGGTTCTGGCTACTGATTCCCTGGTATTTCGGTAACAAAGCTCCGCACGAACTATTCAACAAACCAAGTGGACAGGCCAACTACGGAGAGGCAGGATCCTTTTGGTCCCAATATAATTGGCGACTGTTCGGAAAATCCAACAACCAAGTCCGTGTATAATTGTTTTTCTTAGACACCACTAAATGCTTGTGAATAAGTTTGATAGAGAGCAGTATTGCCTGATACCAGTTCCCCGGCAACGGCAAAAACTTAGTATTATCCGGTGATATGGCCGAAACGGACGGTTTTTATTTACGCAGTGTCGTCAGGCCGCGGCTCGCCAGGATCAACCACTCGTGGGAAAGGTGTGACGACCCGGAAACTTCTGACCAAATTTAAACTTTATCTTTAAAATGATTTAATGTTTTCGACACGATAAGCAAAGTCTGTAATGTTGAGTCTCAAGTTTTGGAACTATATTCATGTAATCAATTATTCTTTGACTGTTCTCGAATATTCACGAACAATATATATATAACTTAATGTGCATATATATATATATATATATATATATATATATATATATATATATGATTTCAAGTTATTTAGTAAACAATAGTAACATTCGATTATTGATTCGATTGATATTTAGATAAGTTAACTAAAACGTTTAAGATGAACCAGTAAAACACTAATTTGCTACAGTATTTTCGAATTTCTACAGTACCCGAGAAGCTACAGTGTTTTCGAAAATCACTATTTGCTACAGTAAAACACTATTTTAAAATGAAAATGTATATATGTATATGTATATACTACGAGACGATGATTTATAGAAGCAAATAACCAAAACACTTAATTGATTGAAGTCACACTTCGAGTGACATAGTTTATCAATGATTAAGTTTAATTTTTGATAAAAGTACACGTCGCGTAACGAAAAGTACTAGTTTTCTAAGCGTACAAAAATGCATTCGAGAAACCGAAATCGGGACATAATTCGAGTGACAACGTACGAGTCAACGGATCAAAAATTACAAGTCAACTATGCACGTGAATATAATATAATATATAATTAATTATATAAATTAAATATATTATATATATTATATTTAAATACGTCGATAAACAAAACAACAAAATAATGTGAGATGTAAAGAGAGGCCATGCGATCGCATGAGGCAAAATTCAAGAAAGGCCTATAAAAGTCAAGCTCGTTCACTGAATTGTACACACACATATATCATCCATCTTACTCTGTATTTATTTATTTATTTAATTATTATTATTATTATTATTATTATTAAGATTAATATTATTATTATTATTATTATTATTATTATTATTATTATTATTATTATTATTATTATTAGTATTATTATTAGTAGTATTATTATACTTAAAATACTACGACGAAGTCATGAGTGTGTCACTTTTAAAATGGGTTTTCAAGCGGGATAGAGCTAAGGAAATTATGGGTTATAGCTATGGAGGTTATGGATAATGTACGTGGGTATTATTGGCAAGTCAAACCTAGTGTTTATCATCTCTGTTGCATCTACGTACTTCCCTGCAATATTGAATCACGATATTGATACGTTGAGATCTACGGTTATTTGGTAATCCGAGTTTCGGTCAAATTTTGGTGAACGACTTTATATGCTGCTAAGGTGAGTTTCATTTGCTCCCTTTTTAATTGCTTTTGCAATTTATATTTTTGGGCTGAGAATACATGCACTTTAATTTAAACGCAATGGATACAAGTACATACTAAATTCTACACCGAGTTTGAACCGAAAATCCCTTAGCTTTGGTAACTAGTAACTGCCGGTTATAAGAACTGGTGGGCACGAGTAGTTATATATGGATCCATAGGGCTTGACTTCCCCGTCTGTTCCAGGTACAGAAACCCTAACCTGAACTATAAAACAGACGTATGCTATTTGAGTTTAGTACATGTTGAATTGCGTGTATTGTACATGTTGGTTGCATGTATGTTAAAACAGGGGTATTATTATATAGACGTTAAAGCTTAGTTACCAGGGTGCTCAATCTTGTAGAATATTTTGATAAACGTTTCTGGATGAAACAATTGAAATCTTGTGATCCACCTTTATATACAGATTATACGATACATTAAAATTATGAACTCACCAACCTTTGTGTTGACACTTGTTAGCATATTTATTCTCAGGTTCCCTAGAAGTCTTCCGCTGTTTGCTTATATGTTAGACAAGCTTTGTGCATGGAGTCATACATGCTTTATTCAAGAAAACGTTGCATTCACAAAACCATCATCATGTATCTATTTTGACTGCATTGTCAACAGAAGTATTATTGTAAACTATTATTTACGGTGATTGTCTATATGTAGAAATCATCAGATGTCGAAAACCTTGGATTTAAATATTCATTATGGTATACCTTTTCCAAAGAATGTAATGTTTATAAAACGTATCATATAGAGGTCAAATACCTCGCAATGAAATCGATGAATGATGTATTCATCCATATGGATTTGGAGCGATCGTCACAGTTGGTATCAGAGCGTTGGTCCTAGCAAACCAGGTCTTGCATAAGTGTGTCTAACTGATAGTTGTTAAGATGCATTAGTAAGTCTGGACTTCGACCGTGTCTGCATGTTAAAAGTTTTGCTTATTATTTCTTGTCAGAAATTACATGCTTATCATTCTTAAGTCTAGACACATTTTTCTGCATTTATTGCATAAATAGTGTATAGACAAAAATTCATATCATAGCGTATCTGTTACTGTAAACTTTTCCTGACACCTTCCGAAAATTTCTCCGTGATTTATGGAATTTGGTATTATATATACATATGTAAATTATGTATTGAAGAATACCAAACTAAATTTTATAATCTAATTCATATCAAAAATCATCTCCCTAATTATACAAGATGGATCCCGTATCTAGTTCAAATTCCTTAAACTCCGACAGCTATTCCGATATGGATATTCACCTGAATTCCGAAGACAGTGTAACTGGAATGGATCAACCAATCAGCCATCACCTATTCTGGATGAATTGGGGATGGATTCATAGCCTGCTTAGTCATTGGAGACAAGAAGAAGGCGATCCCTTCCATCCACCACATTGCCCTCTTGGCGAAGAACCTGAAGCACTTACCGGCGAACCTATTCGAGACACCAATTTCTCTCTCATTTCCAGAGTGTCTCGTCACGATTATATATTATCTCAAATTCTAGATCTTATTCGTCCACTCATCTGAACCGACAATCACCCCGGTGTAATAGAAGAAGTCAACGAGCTTCGTGCTCGGGTAGTGGCTTTGGAGAATGTGGTGCAAAGGTTACAAGCACCGGCAGCAACAGTACCACCATCAGCAACACCAACAGTACCATCACCACCACCACCAACAACATCCGCATCCCACACCTCAACATCACAATCTATACCTCGAACATCAACATCATACGCACCATAGATACCAAGGAATACCAACAACAACAAATGATGAAGTATTGATTCATAACTTCATCGAAGAAATATTTTGCAGAGAATATGTAGTTTCTAAAAGTTTTAGAGATTATATATTCTAGTCCTAGTCGAAAACCAGATGAGATTAATATTATGTTAACTCATTAAATCCATGATTACATCTAAGAAAAATATATATGTAGGTATATTTTCATAAAGATTGTAATTAAGAAAATTCTTTTGTACAAGCTGTTAATGGTGAGAATATTTTAACGGATAGGTAATAACCGATAGATATATAAATTTACAATTAATATGTTACATTCTTCGATTCTGGTTCAATAAATCATCAACTATACTCACTACTTTCACAACAATAAATATTCTTTTATAAAAATCAAAGCAACCATCCTCATCCAAATTTGATTACATATTTTGATTTTGACAAATCAAAATCCAACTCAATATTTAACAAAAGACATCATTCTTAGATTCCTATATCTTTCGAAGCTATACTTTGACATCAAAACTGTGCTAGAACATCATAGAACCCAGAAAAGTATTTGTATCATTCAAATTCCTAGAACATCATATGAATATTAACGATTACAATCTATGTTCAAATCCCTCGAAATTCCTGAAGACACTTCAAATAATGAATCATCGAGATGATGATCCAACCACATATTACCGCAGTCTTGAACCTGAAAAACCCTTAAAATCAAAGTCATAGTTAACACGTATCCGTGTCAGACCCTTTGGCATTTATTAGCTAAAATAACTTTTCAATCCCTTTTCAAAATAGACAGTTTTGTCACCACTCCAGCAAAATCACCTTCAATTGTTCATTCGAATAAGCCTTATTATAACGATTACCCCTTCATCATTGTTACCGGAGAACCTTTCATATTCCACCACATTAGCAGTAAACTTATCAACAACTTCATTGATCATTAAGCCTCTCCGAAAAATCACGATAATTATTCATTGAAACTCTATCAAGTACCCATATACAACTTGTAACAACAATTGTCATACTAACTACTGGGAATTAGCAAATCAGTATTTTGAATTTCGTAGCAATTTTTCGCCAACAGTAATATATATACATATAACGTTTACCTTCAAGACTTACAGACTTCGAATGTGAAGTTTTTGAAAAACACCCTAAACTACGAACTAGTTCTCGAAATCTTAAAAAAATGATGATGAAGCAGCAAAAACTGTAAACGACTTTAACAGTCGAAAGTTTGATGATAAAGAGTAGTGTGTTGGAAAAGCACAGAAAAAGAGAAAATTTGGTACTGGAAAACAAATTGAGCAAAACCATGAAGGAGGCTATGGACAAATCACAAAGACTAAACCCGCCTTCAAAGAATCCAAATGATTCAGTGTCTGCTGAAGTCATTAACGAATACCTTGCTCCTGACTCTAAACTTTTACGGACAAAATCTTCTTCATCATCTTTCGATATTAGAAATTCTAAGATACCATCATATCTTTCATTATAAATATCTTCGATGTTTCTGAAGATATCTTCATAACTATTGTTATCCAAAATCATTTACTTCTTCGTGCTATCTGTGTAAAATCATAAAAGAAACTATTTTAGTTTCTAAATTCTGAAACCTTCGAGTTTAAAATATGAATGTTTCTGAAGTAGTGTTGGGAACTGGAACATGAGTTAGTATAATATAATGACACTTGATCAACGTGATTATATTACAGTAAGTCATGCTGAGCTTCTAATGGAACGTGATAAAGGTTCACAGATCATACCCTCATCATAAACCGTGTTACATAACTCTTTCATTCTATTTAATCTCTAAATATATCAAGAAAATACTTTTCTTGATGATTCGGTCTTTCCAGATATTCTGGTAATTCGACAAATCAAGATCGTGCCATTACAATTTCTTTCTTAGAATATTAACTATGTTCATTCCGAAATGTATAGCTATGAATTCTGGACCATTATTCGCTTGACTTGAAGTCGGGAAGGAAAAACGAAAGCATGGAGCTCCTAAATATAAGGGAAAATATAAAGCCTGACAACAACACATATATTACAAACCGTGTATATCAATGCGTATAGCAATATAAAGATACGGGAGAATGAAAAATACTATAACCCCAAGGTAATAGTAGAAGAAAATAATTTCCTCTGGTGGCAGATGAAAAAGAAGAATGAAGGATACGATAGCCAAGAAAATATCAAGAATCAGAACTGGATTAAGCATTTCACAATCTTTTAGAAGTATGAAATAAGGAAGAAGATGTAGGAGTGGTGAAAATAATGAAACGGAAGTGGTTAATTTATATCAAAATATCATACATAGCAATCGAGGCAGATTACGCATTTAAAGGAAATTTTAATTTCCTTAAATTTCGAAGAATCAAATCTTATTTAGATTATGAATATTTTCTATTCCTTAAATTCCGGAAATCAATCGTAACTACGTCAAAAGTTAAGACGAATCTCTATTCTTTCATTTCACTCTTTTACGATAACTTCTCTCATACGCCTCGAGAAATCGGATTGTTTTATCCATATTATTCAACGGTGATAAAATTCTATTTACCAACTCATATTCGTCATGAAAACATTTTTATTGTTAGCCATGACGACCTCACTCAAATTTCGGGACGAAATTTCTTTAACGGGTAGGTACTGTGACGACCCGGAAATTTCTGACCAAATTTAAACTTTATCTTTAAAATGATTTAATGTTTTCGACACGATAAGCAAAGTCTGTAATGTTGAGTCTCAAGTTTTGGAACTATATTCATGTAATCAATTATTCTTTGACTGTTCTCGAATATTCACGAACAATATATATATAACTTAATGTGCATATATATATATGATTTCAAGTTATTTAGTAAACAATAGTAACATTCGATTATTGATTCGATTGATATTTAGATAAGTTAACTAAAACGTTTAAGATGAACCAGTAAAACACTAATTTGCTACAGTATTTTCGAATTTCTACAGTACCCGAAAAGCTACAGTGTTTTCGAAAATCACTATTTGCTACAGTAAAACACTATTTTAAAATGAAAATGTATATATGTATATGTATATACTACGAGAAGATGATTTATAGAAGCAAATAACCAAAACACTTAATTGATTGAAGCCACACTTCGAGTGACATAGTTTATCAATGATTAAGTTTAATTTTTGATAAAAGTACACGTCGCGTAACGAAAAGTACTAGTTTTCTAAGCGTACGAAAATGTATTCGAGAAACCGAAACCGGGACATAAGTCGAGTGACAACGTACGAGTCAACGGATCAAAAATTACAAGTCAACTATGCACGTGAATATAATATAATATATAATTAATTATATAAATTAAATATATTATATATATTATATTTAAATACGTCGATAAACAAAACAACAAAATAATGTGAGCTGTAAAGAGAGGCCATGCGATCGCATGGCCAAAGGCCTTCGAAACCATGCGATCGCATGAGGCAAAATTTCAGGAAAGGCCTATAAAAGTCGAGCTCGTTCACTGAATTGCACACACACATATATCATCCATCTTATTCTGTATTTATTTATTTAATTATTATTATTATTATTATTATTATTATTATTATTATTATTATTATTAAGATTAATATTATTATTATTATTATTATTATTATTATTATTATTAGTATTATTATACATAAAATACTACGACGAAGTCATGAGCGTATCACTTTCAAAATGGGTTTTCAAGCGGGATAGAGCTAAGGAAATTATGGGTTATAGCTATGGAGGTTATGGGTAATGTACGTGGGTATTATTGGCAAGTCAAACCTAGCGTTTATCATCTCTGTTGCGTCTACGTACTTCCCTACAATATTGAATCACGATATTGATACGTTGAGATCTACGGTTATTTGGTAATCCGAGTTTCGGTCACATTTTGGTGAACGACTTTATATGCTGCTAAGGTGAGTTTCATTTGCTCCCTTTTTAATTGCTTTTGCAATTTATATTTTTGGGCTGAGAATACATGCACTTTAATTTAAACGCAATGGATACAAGTACATACTAAATTCTACACTGAGTTTGAACTGAAAATCCCTTAGCTTTGGTAACTAGTAACTGCCGGTTATAAGAACTGGTGGGCACGAGTAGTTATATATGGATCCATAGGGCTTGACTTCCCCGTCTGTTCCAGGTACAGAAACCCTAGACTGAACTATAAAACAGACGTATGCTATTTGAGTTTAGTACATGTTGGATTGCGTGTATTGTACATGTTGGTTGCATGTATGTTAAAACAGGGGTATTATTATATAGACGTTAAAGCTTAGTTACCAGGGTGCTCAATCTTGTAGAATATTTTGATAAACGTTTCTGGATGAAACAACTGAAATCTTGTGATCCACCTTTATATACAGATTATACGATACATTAAAATTATGAACTCACCAACCTTTGTGTTGACACTTGTTAGCATGTTTATTCTCAGGTTCCCTAGAAGTCTTCCGCTATTTGCTTATATGTTAGACAAGCTTTGTGCATGGAGTCATACATGCTTTATTCAAGAAAACGTTGCATTCACAAAACCATCATCATGTATCTATTTTGATTGCATTGTCAACAGAAGTATTATTGTAAACTATTATTTACGGTGATTGTCTATATGTAGAAATCATCAGATGTCGAAAACCTTGGATTTAAATATTCATTATGGTATATGATAATGCTAAAAACGAACATATATTTCATAGCATTATTCCTCAAGAAAGACAAGCTTTTAGTTGTAATTGTTCTATTTAGAAGTGATATTCGTTTAAATAATAAAAGGTGAAGACAAAAGACAGATTCGACGAATTGAAGATGCAAACGACCAAAAAGCTCAAAAGTACAAAATACAATCAAAGAGGTTCCAATTATTGATAAGAAACGTCTCGAAATTACAAGAGTACAAGATTCAAAACGCAAAGTACAAGATATTAAATTATACGCAAGGACATTCGAAAATCCGGAACCGGGACATGAGTCAACTCTCAACGCTCGACGCAACAGACTAAAAATTACAAGTCAACTATGCACATAAATATAATATAATATTTAAATAATTCTTATAATTATTTAATATATTATATTATTTATAAAACCGTCGGCAGAAGAAAACAACCAAATATGAGCCTCCCCAGCTGGCCATGCGATCGCATGGCCTGGAAGGCATAAATCCATGCGATCGCATGAGCCCCAGTTCCAGCCCACATGCCTATAAAAATCGAGCTTTTGTGCACCACAAATCCATCTATCTTTCTCTTTTCTCATTCATACGTAAAATATATATATATATTTATAATTTATATTTTAATTTTAATTATAATTCTAGTAATAAGGGTATGTTAGCGAATATTGTAAGGGTGTAAGTCAAAATTCTGTCCGTGTAACGCTACGCTATTTTTAATCATTGTAAGTTATGTTCAACCTTTTTACATTAATGTCTTGTAGCTAAGTTATTATTATGCTTATTTAATCCGAAGTAATCATGATGTTGGGCTAATTACTAAAATTGGGTAATTGGGCGTTGTACCATAATTGGGGTTTGGACAAAAGAACGACACTTGTAGAAATTAGACTATGGGCTATTAATGGGCTTTATATTTGTTTAACTAAATGATAGTTTGTTAATGTTAATATAAATATTTACAATTGGGCGTCCCTATAAATTACCATATACACTCGATCGGACACGATGGGCGGGGTATTTATATGTACGAATAATCGTTCATTTAACCGGACATGGGAATGGATTAATAGCCACTAGAATAATTAAAACAGGGGTGAAATTATGTAAAAGGACACTTGGTATAATTGATAATAAAATATTAAAACCTTGGGTTACACTCAGTCAACATCCGGGTGTAATTATTAAACAAAGTATTAAAATCTTGTTACAGTTTAAGTCCTCAATTAGTTGGAATATTTAACTTCGGGTATAAGAATAATTTGACGAGAACACTCGCACTTTATATTTATGACTGATGGACTGTTATGGACAAAAACCAGACGGACATATTAAATAATCCAGGACAAAGGACAATTAACCCATGGGCATAAAACTAAAATCAACACGTCAAACATCATGATTACGGAAGTTTAAATAAGCATAATTCTTTTATTTCATATTTAATTTCCTTTATTTTATATTTAATTGCACTTCTAATTATCGCATTTTTATTTATTATTATTGTATTTAATTGCACTTTTAATTATCGCAAGTTTATTTTATCGCATTTTTATTAATCGCAATTTTATTATCGTTATTTACTTTATGCTTTAATTTAAGTCTTGTATTTATTTTTAATATTTTACATTTGGTTTTAACTGCGACTAAAGTTTTAAAATCGACAAACCGGTCATTAAACGGTAAAAAACCCCCTTTATAATAATAATATTACTTATATATATATATTTATATATATATATATATTTGTATTTTTATAAAAGTAAACTAATATAGCGTTAAGCTTTGTTTAAAAAGATTCCCTATGGAACGAACCGAACTTACTAAAAACTACACTACTGTACGATTAGGTACACTGCCTATAAGTGTTGTAGCAAGGTTTAAGTATATCCATTCTATAAATAAATAAATATCTTGTGTAAAATTGTATCGTATTTAATAGTATTTTCTGTAAAAATATAAGCTATTTTATATACTACTCTGCTAAAACATTAAGTATTTTTGGCGCCGCTGCCGGGGAATCGCTTAAAAGCCGGAAGCGCAACGCTAATATATATAAAAAAAAAGATTTTTAGTTTACTTTTATTAAAATTCATTTTTATAAAAAAATACGTTTTAAATATTCTAAAATATAAAAAGAAAAACAAAAATATAAATATTTTTAAGAGTTTGATAAATATTTAAGTTTTATAAAGTTTCTTTAGTTTGTAAAAATATAAGTTTTATTTAATTTATTTTATAAATATATTTTAAAACCGAAAAAAAAAAAATTATATATAAATCTATTTTTTTTTATTGTTATTTATAAAATCATAAAGTATTTTATTTTTATCTTAGTTTTTTAGATAAGTTTTATTTAATTTATATAAATACTTTTTATAAATATTAAAACAGAAATTTAAAAAAAAAGTAGTAAAAAAACCACTCGGCCCGATCACTGTTGCAGCCCAAAGTGTGGCCCGAATTCGCAAGCCATGCGATCGCATGGTAAAACAACTAACACCTCATGCGATCGCATGAGGTGAGTTGACAGGTCTGGTAACCTAGTCCGACTAGTTTAGGGTTTAAATTAATTATAATTATTATTAATTAACCCTAATTAGGGTATTGTTATTTTATTATTTAGTTTATTTTGTATTTTTTTTTAGTTTTAATTAATTTTATTTTGTTTTAATAAATTATAAAATTGATACCTTTAAAAATAAATAAAATAATATTTTTATAAAAATTTTTACTTTTTACAACTTTAAGTTTATTTTTATATTTTGTAACTTTTTATTTGTTTTAGCGTAATATTTGTATTTTTCGCTCATAATTAGTTTTAAACTTAGTTTTTGCCATAGTTATTTTTACTTCTAGATTTTTAGGCTTTGTCGTAAAATCCCTTAAGTGCTTTTTCTTTAGACTAAGATTTAGGTACTCTAGAATTTTGCGACGCCTTTTTAAGTTTTAGTTTCTTTTTAAGATATTTCCATTTGGGATTTAGTTTTTCCTGTAAGCTTTAATATTTTTAGACGACTTTTACCTATGTATCAATTATCATTCCAATTAGTAATCTCAATTTGTGATTATAATTTTAAGTTAGTTGTAGTAATAAGATTAGGTTAGTCAAGTATTTTTAAGTTTTATAAGTTTCTTTAATTTTTCCGTCACCTTTTATTTTTCAACCATTTTTCTTTTTCAACCTTTTTCCGACGAACTCTTTTTCTTTCTTATTTCTCGCTATTCTAGTTTTAGGACATAGATTTTTATTCTACTTCTTATCTAAATTTCTTAAAATTACGAAAATTTATTTTAAGTGGTTAAATTAATAGACATCAAAATTTTCTGGTTCGTAGTAATAGTTGGATTTGTACGTGGACCGGGTTATTGGAGCCAAACAGTCCTCAATTATATTGAGACCAAACGAATCCTGCCCCTCTGCTGCATCTTTTGGCTATTCGAAACGTGGGCAAAATCAGAAAAGTCTATTGATTGGATAACTTATTATAATTTTTCTTTCCTTTTTAAAACTAATAGGATATTCAGTGAATGCACCGAGCAAGACGTTCACCACCTTTTGTACGTTCACCACCTGTAACTAGATCAAGACATTTAGCAAATATTACTGCCGTTGATTTTTCTTTAGAATCATCATCCAGTCGACCAAGTACTTCAGTTCAAATTTCCGATAATCCATTTTTTGAACCCGACCTCACAATTGAGAATCCGGAGAATATTCAGGAACGGTTCGTAGATCCTGAACCATTAAACTTTCCTCCGGAACCACCAATCATTCAAACAGAGATTGTTGAGGAACGAACCATTAAATCAGAATCCTCTAGTGATTCCGATTCAACAAATTCAATTATGGAGAATCTGGAACCTTTAAGTATGGAAGACCGAATGAGAGCTAAACGCACTGGCCAAGGTCACGCAATTACTCATCCAGACATTAATGCGCCAGATTATGAAATCAAAGGACAAATTCTACACATGGTGACTAATCAATTCCAATTTAGTGGTGCGCCGAAGGAAGATCCAAATGAACATCTGCGTACCTTTAATAGGATCTGCACACTATTTAAAATCCGAGAAGTGGAGGATGAACAGATATATCTCATGTTATTTCCCTGGACTTTAAAGGGAGAAGCCAAAGATTGGTTGGAATCGTTACCTGAAGGGGCGATTGATACATGGGATGTTTTAGTTGACAAATTTCTTAAACAATTCTTTCCTGCATCTAAAGCCGTAAGACTTCAAGCAGAAATTGTCACGTTCACACAGAAGCCAAATGAAACTCTATATGAGGCGTGGACAAGATATGGAAAGTTATTAAGAGGATGTCCGCAACATGGTTTAGACACCTGTCAAATAGTACAAATATTCTACCAAGGATGCGACATCACTACAAGAAAAGACATAGATATAGCAGCTGGTGGTTCTATTATGAAGAAAACCGAAACTGATGCTTACAAAATTATTGATAACACTGCTTCCCACTCACATGAGTGGCACCAAGAAAAAGATATCGTTAGATCATCTAAAGCAGCTAGAGCAGATTCTAGCCATGACTTAGATTCCATTTCCGCAAAGATAGATGCTGTGGAGAGACGAATGGAAAAAATGACTAAAGATATTCACTCAATACAAATTAGTTGTGAGCAGTGTGGAGGACCACATTTGACAAAAGATTGTTTCAGTATTGAATTAACAATGGAACAAAGAGAGAATATTTCATACATAAACCAAAGGCCTGAAAATAATTATCAGAATAATTATCAACCGCCAAGACCGATTTACAATCAAAACCAGAATTATAACCGAAATATTCCATACAACAACCAACAAGGTCCTAGCAATCAACAAGTATCCAATAATAATTACAATCAGCAAAGACCGAATTTTCAAAACAAACCACCACAACAAACCGATGATAAAAAGCCGAATTTAGAAGATATGATGACGAAGCTAGTTGAAACTCAAACGCAGTTTTTCACCTCTCAGAAACAAACCAATGAACAAAATGCTCAAGCATTTAGAAATCAACAAGCTTCTATTCAAAATCTGGAACAAGAAGTAAGTAACCTAGCAAGGTTAATAGGTGAAAGAAAACCGGGAAGTCTACCTAGTGATACAAATGCTAACCCCCGGAATGAAACAGCTAAAGCCATTACCACAAGAAGTGGTACAACACTTAAACCACCTGAAATACCTATAACTTCTGATGAAACTATTCCTACTCCACAAGAACCACAACCTGATCAAGATAAGGAAAAAGAACCGGTAGTTGAAAAGGTTAATGAAGATAACACAGCTAAGGATAAACCTTATGTTAAACCATACCAACCACCACTTCCTTACCCGAGTAAAATGAAGAAAGAGAAACTTGAAGCCGAACAATCCAAATTTTTGGATATGTTTAAACAGATAAATGTAAATCTTCCTTTCATTGATGTGATTTCAGGAATGCCTAGATATGCTAAATTCTTGAAAGATCTAATCTCAAATAGAAAAAAAATGGAAGAACTCTCGGCTGTTACTATGAATGCTAATTGTTCAGCAGTGCTGTTGAATAAGATACCAGAAAAATTATCTGATCCAGGAAGTTTCACAATTCCATGTTTTCTGGGTAGTCTTAGTTCAATAGAAGCATTGGCAGACTTAGGTGCTAGTATAAATTTAATGCCGTATTCACTATACACTAAACTAGACCTTGGAGAATTGAAACCAACCAGAATAAGCATACAACTAGCCGATAGATCAATAAAATATCCTAGAGGGATAATGGAGAACATGCTAGTTAAAGTTGGTACTTTAGTATTTCCAGTAGATTTTGTTGTTCTGGACATGGAAGAAGATTCTCAAGTTCCTCTCATATTAGGGAGACCATTCTTAAACACGGCTAAAGCAATGATAGACGTGTTCGGTAAGAAATTGACCCTAAGTATAGAGGATAAGAGTGTTACCTTTTCAGTTAATAGAGCAATGCAACAACCACAATCTGCAGATGATACATGTTATTATATTCAAACTATAGATGCACATGCAGAATTATTAGAAGAATTTCCAGAATTACAAGGAACAGGAGAATGTTCTTTAGGAGAAGGTAATGAACCAATTGATGAAGCTGAAATGTTAGCTACACTTATAGCTAATGGATATGAACCAACAACAGAAGAAATTCAAATGCTAAAAGAAGAAGACAGATATCGATACAAATCATCGATAGAAGAACCTCCGAAATTAGAGTTAAAGCCACTTCCAAACCATTTGGAATACGCTTATTTACATGGTGAATCTGAATTACATGTAATAATATCGTCTTCTCTTACTGAAAATGAGAAATCACAACTCATTTCTGTGTTAAAAGCTCATAAACCAGCCATTGCATGGAAGATTCATGATATTAAAGGAATAAGTCCTTCGTATTGCACACATAAAATCCTTATGGAAGAAGGTCATAAAACGTATGTGCAACGCCAACGAAGACTAAATCCTAATATGCAAGATGTAGTTAAGAAAGAGATTATTAAACTGCTAGATGCAGGTCTAATTTATCCAATCTCTGATAGTCCATGGGTAAGCCCAGTTCAATGCGTACCTAAGAAGGGTGGCATGACTGTCATTACAAATGAGAAAAATGAGCTTATTCCTACTAGGACTGTAACAGGATGGCGTGTATGTATTGATTATAGAAAATTAAATGACGCCACCAGAAAAGATCACTTTCCCTTACCTTTCATAGATCAAATGTTGGAAAGATTAGCCGGAAATAGTTACTATTGTTTTCTAGATGGATTTTCCAGATATTTTCAAATTCCAATAGCACCCGAGGACCAAGTGAAAACCACATTCACGTGCCCTTATGGTACTTTTGCTTACAAACGCATGCCATTTGGACTTTGCAACGCCCCTACAACCTTTCAAAGGTGTATGATGGCGATTTTTCACGACATGATAGAAGAATGCATGGAAGTTTTCATGGATGACTTTTCAGTCTTCGGTGATACATTTGAATCATGTCTAGTTAATCTAGAACGAATGCTTCTTAGATGCGAACAATCAAATCTAGTACTTAATTGGGAGAAATGCCATTTCATAGTTAAAGAAGGCATCGTTCTTGGACATAAAATTTTAAAAGAAGGAATTAAAGTGGATAGAGCTAAAGTAGATGTAATTGCTAAACTTCCACATCCCACCAATGTTAGAGGAATTAGGAGTTTTCTAGGGCATGCCGGTTTTTACCGACGTTTCACAAAAGATTTTTCTAAAATTGCCACTCCTATGAATAAACTCCTAGAAAAGGATGCTCCATTCATCTTTTCAGATGAGTGTATCAAATCTTTTAATATTCTTAAAGAGAAACTCACTAATGCACCGATCATGATAACACCAAATTGGAATCTACCATTTGAATTAATGTGCGATGCAAGTGATTTTGCAATGGGAGCCGTTTTAGGACAAAGGATTGAAAAACGATTTCAACCTATATATTATGCTAGTAAGACGTTACAAGGAGCACAAACGAACTATACAACTACTGAAAAAGAACTCCTTGCTATTGTCTTTGCTTTTGACAAATTTCGATCATATCTCGTTCTAGCAAAAACGGTGGTCTATACCGACCATTCTGCTCTTAGATACCTATTTTCAAAACAAGATGCTAAACCAAGATTAATCCGTTGGATCTTACTCTTACAAGAGTTTGATATTGAAATCCGAGATAAAAGAGGAGCAGAAAATCTCGCCGCTGATCATCTTTCTCGTCTTGAAAATCCCGAATTAGAAGTTCTAAATGAATCGGCCATACAAGACAACTTTCCTGATGAATATCTATTGAAGATAGATTATAAAGAAATCTCATGGTTTGCAGACTATGCAAACTACTTAGTTTGTGGATTCCTTGAAAAAGGATTATCGTACCAAAAACGAAAGAAATTCTTCAGTGATATAAAACACTATTTCTGGGAAGATCCACATTTGTTTAAAAGTTGTCCCGATGGAATAATACGCCGATGTGTATTTAGAAATGAAGCCAGTAAAATATTAAACCATTGTCACACAGGACCAACAGGAGGGCATTATGGGCCTCAACTAACAGCAAGAAAAGTTTATGATGCTGGATTCTATTGGCCTACAATTTACAAAGACGCACACCTTCTTTGCAAATCCTGTGATGCTTGTCAAAGAGCCGGAAAAATAAATCAACGTGATGAAATGCCACAAAATGTCATCCAAGTATGTGAAGTATTTGACATTTGGGGTATTGACTTTATGGGTCCATTTCCAAAATCTCATAATAATCTATATATACTCGTAGCCATTGATTATGTATCTAAATGGGCGGAAGCACAAGCTCTCCCAACTAACGATGCACGAGTTGTAGTCAACTTTTTAAAACGTCTTTTTGCAAGGTTTGGAACACCGAAAGCTTTGATAAGTGATCGGGGTACTCATTTCTGTAATAATCAACTTGAGAAAGTTCTTAAAAGATATGGAGTAACTCATAAAATCTCCACCGCATATCATCCACAAACAAGTGGACAAGTTGAAAATACCAACCGAGCCTTAAAACGTATTCTAGAGAAAACCGTAGGATCAAATCCGAAGGAATGGTCCATTAAATTGGAGGATGCACTCTGGGCTTTTAGAACAGCCTACAAAACTCCAATTGGAACCACACCTTTTAGACTTGTTTATGGAAAAGCATGTCATCTTCCAGTAGAAATTGAACACAAAGCATTTTGGGCTTTGAAGACATGTAATCTTGATTTACATGAAGCCGGACGTCTACGATTAAGTCAACTAAACGAATTAGAAGAATTAAGACATGAAGCATACGAAAATTCGTTAATCTATAAAGAAAGAATGAAGAAATGGCATGATAAAAGAATCAGAAGTTCAAAAGAATTTAAAGAAGGAGACAGAGTTCTTCTTTTCAATTCACGATTCAAGCTATTTTCTGAAAAATTGAAATCAAGATGGTCTGGACCATTCATAGTCAAAAGAGTTTTCCCATACGGAACGATAGAATTAATAAATTCAAATGGGATTGAATTTAAAGTTAATGGTCACAGAGTTAAACATTACATACATGGTCCGATGGAAGTCGACAACGAAGTTAATCACAATTTCGACCCCACAGCTAACTAAGTGTGGGGAGAATCAAGTCTTTAAAGGATAATATGTATTTATGTTAGAGTTAGATTGTCTGTTTTCGTGTAGTTCTCGAAAATGGAACCCGAATGGTCTTTCCCTAGCAGACCCTAAAGAACTAGTCTTCTCCCCCCATTCTGAATTTTTATTTTTTTTAGGTTTTTACAAAATGAAGACTGCCTGTGAACTAAACCATGGTCTAATGCTACACGCTTTGATCACTAAACGTAATAATGACATACTACCGAGTGAATTAGTATCAGTAATCAGAGAAAGAATGGACGGAGTTAGAAAAGAATCCAGATGCGAAGATAATAAGTTACAATTTGGTAAAGGAAAATCAAAATCCGTAGCAAAAAGAAGAGCATGACACCTAGAACGATGTCACAAATGCGGAAAATGGTCACATGGAGGTAAATGTTCAAATAATCAAACCTATTCAAATACCGAATTTGTTACTTTATACAGAGACGGACCGTTCATATGTTTAGAAGAAAAGACACTGAATGCTCGAGGTTACGCCTATGTAGCTATGGAAAACCAATTAAACCGACTATCTTATGAATGGGATAGATCATATAACTAAGAAATCTATTTCACAGGTATGTTTGTACAGTTTTTATTTTTTATTTTTTTTATTTTTAACCTTTTGATAATAAACGCTAATTTGTTCTCTATAAAGTATTAAATTGGTATTGAATAAAATTAGGTTTGGCGACCGAAATTATTGATATCATTCAAAAATTTATTACATCACTGCGAAATTTAACGTTTATTCTTAAGGTATAAATATCTTTAATCAATCAAACCAAAATATTTCAAAAATTCGTCATGAGTTAAATTAGGTCTTGGAACCGAAATTACTTTACCGAAAAGAGGGGCGCATATTTTTGATAATATTTGATTGATTAAAGTGGGATAAAAAGCCAAAAAGATTTTTAATTTTATTTTTACCATGTTTTTAAAATTAATATTTAAATCTTAAATTAATATTGTAAACTTTGTAAAAACAATATTTTTAAAATTGTAAATATTTAAATTTTTAAATTAAGTTTGGTGTGAATTTTTAATTTTTAAAATATGAATTTTTAATTTTATGCATTTCAAATTTTAAGTTTGGTGTGAATTTTTAATATTAATTTTGAATTTTATATTTAAGTTGTGTGAATTTAAAAACAAAAATTTACTTTATCTCATTAAGTTAAAAATATGATTTTTAAAAATTCGTCGTAAGTTGAAGACTAGGTCTTTGAACCGAAATTGCTTTACCCGAGGGAGGGACGAGAACTTTTATTATCATTATTTTTAATCTTATTGAATTAAAGTATGCCAAAAACATAAAAAAAAAAAAAAAAAAAAAAAACCCAAAAATCTTTACTTATAAAAACCACGCTTTGATTTGACAAATTTTAAAATTTTGTCGAGGGACAGACTAGGACAATGATCCGAAACGCCCTCGCTCCTAAAGGAAAACAAAATTTTTAAAATTTAATTAATTATAAGTTTTATAAAGTATAAGGTTTTATAAATAAAAAAAAAAAAAAAAGCTGAAAACACTGTACCCGGACCCCCATGCGATCACATGGGTTTTACACTTCAACTCCATGCGATCGCATGGAGCTGAAATCCAGGCCAGATACATACAGCAGCCTGTTCTGTCTTCCTCACCACAACACACACACATTCACGAAACTCACCAAAAAATTCACCAATTTTCGCCATTTTTCCACCGTAATTCGTCATTTTTCTTGCTCTAATCATGCCTAGATTCTCATTCTTCAGCAAATTGGTAAAAATTACACCCCTAAACTCTATAAATTCCTAGTTTTTGTGATAATTACCAATTTTTTACCTAATGCAATTTTGTTAATTTTTAGTGTAATTAGTGTTAAATTGTTAGTATTTTATGCATGTATAACCTAGATTGATGCTATTTAACATGATTTGAAGCCAAAAACTTCAAAATTTTTAGAAATCTAGGGTTTGTGTTCTTGAGCAATTTGGGGCTTTTTGATATAAACAGGTTATGGCCGATTTTTGTCATAAATTATTGCTAAATTGAGTAGTGTAACATGTTTAGATAGTTAAATGATCCAAACAATGATCCTAAACATGATTTTTGGAGATTAAAGTGGACTTTTTAAGTCCAAAATTCATGAACTTGATTTATTTGATATATTTGCCATTTGAGACTTGTTAAATTATTAGTAATGAATATTTTGACATGTTATTTGAGTTAAATGCTTATGAATTTTGTATACATTTTCATATGTGCTTATTTGAAAAATGTAGAAATGTGAAAAATTGTGAAAATGTGTATAAGTTTAATTTTGATTTAACATGTTATAGTGATTGTTTTAAGTTGTTATTTTGCTAACACTAATGCATATTTGGATGCACAAATTTTGTGTTTAATGTATTTTACAGAGAGCCGACACTGGGGGTTCAGGAGCATCATCATCTAGACGACCAGCACCAGCACCAGAACCAGAACCAGAAATGCAACACGAACAAGAACCGCAACAGGAACAACAACAGCCTGATCAGCACATACCTTATTATGATCAGGTACAGTTTGTTGATGAATTCATAGTATTCCCAATGAGGCCGCCAGTAGAATTCCCAACGATTCCTGAGCACACTCTACATCCTAATCTGAGATTTGATAGAAGATGGAGAGATTACGAGACATATCAAAGGAACAAATTCAAATTGGTAACAAAAAATGTAGAGGTGCCAAGGGTAATTGATTGGGCCCCTTTGGAAACGGTCCATCTAGCTGACCGTGTTAGACAGCTTTTAGTTCAAAGGTATGGCAGTTCTTCTTTTACAGATTGGGAACGTCTTTTCACCATTCGTAGACCTGTATATAAGGAATGGTGTGTTGAGTTGATGAGTACTGTATCACTTGATACAAATATAGTTAGAATAGATGATAGAAGATTTCTTAGGTTTATCCTTGGTGGTAGGATGTACAGAATGTCCATGCTGGACATGGCCAGGGCCTTACAGATATATACTCCTGGTGAGTTGCTATTACCCGATTGTACAAACTTGATTCATTATGGTGAACGGGTAGATAGTAACTTTGACGCTGACGCCATTTGGAGGCGTATGTCACATTTTGATGTTTTTACACGAGCAGGAGGACACTCCTATACACATATTGACAGAGCCGAGCTTCGTATTATTCATAGATTTTTGGCTAACTCGATTACACAAAGAGGTCATAATAAAGAAAAAATTACATTATATGATTTATTCTACCTAAAGTGTATTCGGGATCCTAGAAGCTTTGTCAATATCCCTTACTGTGTTGCTTTTTATTTATCTAAAATGGTAGAGGGATTGCAGGACGGGAGTATAATAGGAGGAGGTATTTTTGTTACTCTCATTGGAGAGTATTTAGGTGTTGATAGGAACCAAGGGGGTCCATTACAGATTTGTAGAGAACAGGTTGAGCCCTTAGGATTGAAAGTTTATGTGGGTGCTAAGGTATTGAAAAGTAGACGTAACCAGGCAGTACCCTATGAGGGATCTCATCCTCAGGTAGAGAGAGGCTCAGACGAGGAAATGGAGGAGGTGGAAGACATTAGGGATGTCTTTCGAGATGCTATTCTTGACGTCCACGTTCGTATAGATGAGGAAGCAATGACGAACGAGGCAAGACATAGTATGTATGAGCAGTGGAACTCCGAGCGAGTATACGAGGATTATAGGCGACGCCAACACGATAGCTGGTTAGTTCATCAGCACCAAATCATGAGCCAGCTATCATATCAGGTACCAAATAACTATGTACCTACTCGACCTGCTCATTTTCCGCCACATAGCCCCGATATCCGACCACCCTTTAACCGGTATGACTATAACCAAGCCTATCAGAACACCTATAACCAACAATGGAACCCACCCGATGAGATGAACAGGAACCCCTATCCAGACTGATTTAGTTCCATTTGGTTATTTTTATGATTTTTATGTTTTTATCTTTTGACTTTTTCATGTTTAAACTTATGTTATTGGATATATTTGTGTAATTTTTATTATTTTATTATTGTGTACTAATATTTCATATTTAGAATTTGAAAGTGGGATATTAAGTCCCATTTCAACTTGCCATGCATGATTATATTTGTATGTATGTATATTGTCGATTGTACAAAACAGGGTAAAACATCGCATTTTAAAAGACTGGCATTAAGTTCAGCAAAAGCTACTAATTTTGACGACAAGATGACAAATAAATGTGATGTAACAAAAGACGAAATGAACAAATGATATGCACCATTTATCATTCAGCAAACAAACGCCAACGTGTTTGGAAACTTTGGTAAAATTTAATCATTTCTATGCTAATCACCCTAAATAATTTAAATTGTACCGATTTCTTGTAAATGAGGGCATTGCAAGATCTTAAGTGTGGGAAGGGGTTAAATTCTTTCGGATTTTAAAATTTTTATCTTAAACACTTGGTTACCATTAAAAATACTAGTAAAGCAGTAGTTGTATTAGAATCTAGTGCTCTCTGATAATAAAGAACAGCCCTAGTCTTATATACTGACTACCCAATTCTAGTAAAATTTTTCAAAATTTTTAATTAAATGAACTCAAAATCATGTTTATACATATTTATGAACGATAAAACTAGGTTTTAACACCAAAATTATTGTTACCTCGGAAAGGACATAAATTGAGAAACAAACCAAAATGTTAAAATTCATTTAAAATGGAATAGAGGACGATAAAAAGGAAAATAAAAGTCAAGTGTGGGAAAATTCTCCAAGTTATTCAAAACATATATCACATATTTTTGTACAAATAACTGAAAATACTTTTGCTTTGGACTAAACTAAACTGTTTTACCCGATGAAAGAAAAGAAGAGATGGATCTACACGATGAATCAATTCCATCATTAAAAGGAAGTAAAGTCTTCCGAAAAAGACACTCGCTTCTTGATTTAGGTCAAGAAGTTGTCGTCCAGACCAGCTGTAGGTTGACGAAAAATCTAGAAAAGTCATCACTAAAATCAGCAGGAAATCCACGGACCTCAGCATTAAACAGGGTCGCCAAGTGGTCAGATTTATCCTAACCATGAGAAGGATTTATCTCGTACAATGGGGGGGGCACCATGCAAATTAGCTTGATAAGACTAATGAATCAGATCCCCAGAAAGGATTATCTCCTTAAAGAATAAAAATCAGCTTTTAAGCCTGATATTACTCAATCCTAGAGATTGACCTTAAAGATTGAGAATTCAAACTCATGGAATTCAATGATATCTAAACTCGAGCTTGAACGAGAAAATATTTTGATCAAAATTACAAACCGATTTGTTTTCTGAAAACCCTATTTTCAATACGTTCATTACCATTGAACGTAAAATCCTAGGAATTCACCTGGAATTCATTAGGTCACCTGAACCAAATCGGGTGTCAACCGTAAGAACGGTGGTTGCATAGTGGTCAAAGACAGGACCTTGTGCCAGACCGAAAAATCATAAGGGTGAGCTTTACTATTGCTCCTACCAAGAATAGTAATTGCATCCGACACGTTATAGACCATAATTAAAAGCATGTCAGGGGACATTGCCTTAACAGTTGCTTGTTCAACGCTTTCCTTTACAACCGGACTGTAGTTTATCGAAAGGTAATATACGGGACAAGTAAACTGGACGTGTTGCTTTCCAAATACAAGGTTAGCAAGTGGGTGACACAAAACCGCAAGTTTTGAGCTAAAATTTTCAAATCTGAAACCCACCAAACCCACAAAAATATTTTGCAAACACCGGTGAAGGGTTATTCCGGAAAACTTATCTAGGGTAAAAGCTAGATTGAATTTTCAAAAGATCAAATATTTTCATAAAGATCCAATTTCCTTAAGGATCTACATTTTCATAGTCATGTGGGACTGTAAACCGCCTTTCAAATGTGCACTTTGCTTTGGAAACCGAAAGTAAATCGGCTATTTGATTGCAAGTGTCGTTGACCTAAACCCGAGGCAACTGTGGATGACACACCCACCTTTAACCATGGTTCTATCGTTACTATCATTGTTTATACCGCCGTATAGAAATCACTGATGTACAAAGTGTGAAGAATAAAGAAGTGATTCTAGTATTTCAAGACGATATTGCTTGAGGACAAGCAACGCTCAAGTGTGGGAATATTTGATAATGCTAAAAACGAACATATATTTCATAGCATTATTCCTCAAGAAAGACAAGCTTTTAGTTGCAATTGTTCTATTTACAAGTGATATTCGTTTAAATAATAAAAGGTGAAGACAAAAGACAGATTCGACGAATTGAAGACGCAAACGACCAAAAAGCTCAAAAGTACAAAATACAATCAAAGAGGTTCCAATTATTGATAAGAAACGTCTCGAAATTACAAGAGTACAAGATTCAAAACGCAAAGTACAAGATATTAAATTATACGCAAGGACGTTCGAAAATCCGGAACCGGGACATGAGTCAACTCTCAACGCTCGACGCAACGGACTAAAAATTACAAGTCAACTATGCACATAAATATAATATAATATTTAAATAATTCTTATAATTATTTAATATATTATATTATTTATAAAACCGTCGGCAGAAGAAAACAACCAAATATGAGCCTCCCCAGCTGGCCATGCGATCGCATGGCCTGGAAGGCATAAATCCATGCGATCGCATGAGCCCCAGTTCCAGCCCACATGCCTATAAAAATCGAGCTTTGGTGCACCACAAATCCATCTATCTTTCTCTTTTCTCATTCATACGTAAAATATATATATATATTTATAATTTATATTTTAATTTTAATTATAATTCTAATAATAATGGTATGTTAGCGAATATTGTAAGGGTGTAAGTCGAAATTCTGTCCGTGTAACGCTACGCTATTTTTAATCATTGTAAGTTATGTTCAACCTTTTTACATTAATGTCTCGTAGCTAAGTTATTATTATGCTTATTTAATCTTAAGTAATCATGATGTTGGGATAATTACTAAAATTGGGTAATTGGACGTTGTACCATAATTGGGGTTTGGACAAAAGAACGACACTTGTAGAAATTAGACTATGGGCTATTAATGGGTTTTATATTTGTTTAACTAAATGATAGTTTGTTAATGTTAATATAAATATTTACAATTGGGCGTCCCTATAAATTACCATATACACTCGATCGGACACGATGGGCGGGGTATTTATATGTACGAATAATCGTTCATTTAACCGGATATGGGAATGGATTAATAGCCACTAGAATAATTAAAACAGGGGTGAAATTATGTAAAAGGACACTTGGTATAATTGATAACAAAATATTAAAACCTTGGGTTACACTCAGTCGACATCCTGGTGTAATTATTAAACAAAGTATTAAAATCTTTACACAGTTTAAGTCCTCAATTAGTTGGAATATTTAACTTCGGGTATAAGAATAATTTGACGAGGACACTCGCACTTTATATTTATGACTGATGGACTGTTATGGACAAAAACCAGACGGACATATTAAATAATCCAGGACAAAGGACAATTAACCCATGGGCATAAAACTAAAATCAACACGTCAAACATCATGATTACGGAAGTTTAAATAGGCATAATTCTTTTATTTCATATTTAATTTCCTTTATTTTATATTTAATTGCACTTCTAATTATCGCATTTTTATTTATTGTTATTGTATTTAATTGCACTTTTAATTATCGCAAGTTTATTTTATCGCATTTTTATTAATCGCAATTTCATTATCGTTATTTACTTTATGCTTTAATTTAAGTCTTGTATTTATTTTTAATATTTTACATTTGGTTTTAACTGCGACTAAAGTTTTAAAATCGACAAACCGGTCATTAAACGGTAAAAACCCCCCTTTATAATAATAATATTACTTATATATATATATATATATATATATATATATATATATATATATATATATATATATATATATATATATATATATATATTTGTATTTTTATAAAAGTAAACTAATATAGCGTTAAGCTTTGTTTAAAAAGATTCCCTGTGGAACGAACCGGACTTACTAAAAACTACACTACTGTACGATTAGGTACACTGCCTATAAGTGTTGTAGCAAGGTTTAAGTATATCCATTCTATAAATAAATAAATATCTTGTGTAAAATTGTATCGTATTTAATAGTATTTTCTGTAAAAATATAAGCTATTTTATATACTACTCTGCTAAAACATCAGTATACCTTTTTCAAAGAATACAATGTTTATAAAAAGTATCATATAGAGGTCAAATACCTCGCAATGAAATCGATGAATGACATATTCATCCATATGGATTTGGAGAGATCGTCACAAAAGGATACTGTTTTAAATTTATATTTAGCGGGGCCTAAATCTTACTACTCCTTATAAGTAAGGGAAGTATGACCTAGAGTCGTATTTTTGAGATATCAGTAGAATCGAACCTATATTTAAGCCTAAGATAGTTAGGGAGTAATGGTTATTTAATTTGGGATTTTCTAATTTATAAGATAGATAAAGTAAATGCGATAAAATTCGTAATTCAGATAAGGTTAAAGTGAGTGCATACTATGACTTCATCAGTTATTCTGCCGAGATTATGGAATGCTGGCTCATGAATAGGCAGAGGCCTTGTATTCATTACACTGGTCCTAAACGCCCCTATCATAAGACATGTCACTGGGTACTGCGTTAGGCTTGAAGATTCTGAATATACAGTAGCGTCCCTTACCCCCGACGCCCGTGCAGTCTGACTACAAGTATACACATTCAGACGGCTCATCCAATTGAGCGACTCAGTTGGGTGACCTATTAACATTCCAAAATGGTCTAAACTTTCTTAAGCATAATAGAATACATGGTTTACTATATCCGAGAGACGTGATGTGTTTCAATGCTTTCGTTAATGATTGGTTTTGGAAGATAGTTAGGCCCTTAAAAAGAGTTCAACCATAAAGAACACCATGGCCAAGTCAAGCTGACTTCCATGAACACGTTCGGTTATCTTAACGGTCCAATCCTTTATGTGTCTAAACAAACAGTTCCTTAATTAACTAAGAAACCCTCAAGCGGGGTGCAATACTTGAAACCGCGTTATGGTGCAGTGTACTGGTCAACACTAACCGGGTTCCATGGCCTTACTTAGCAGAGGTACAGCTTACAACAACCGTTGTGCTTCAACGTGCACGTACGAAGTTTATATGCTTGGTGACTACACTAGCATGGTCTAGGACCGACAATGTACTAAGGGTCTAGTTAGATGTTTCACTACGAAAGAGTCCTCAGTCGGAATCCAAAGCTTGATAGACTTACTACAACCAGTGTGCCTCAGTCGTTCTTACGTTGTATCCGATAGACTTCTCTTACCAAGGGGTGACACCGATAGTGTACTCTGAATCGGGGTTCGCGACTTCCCAATAACAGAGCCTATAACTACATTCTATTAGTTGGAAAAGCGATTGAGTTTAAAGCATAATCGGAAAGTATTTCGACAGCATACACAAACCATAATATTATTTCGGCATTATAACTGCTTACATCATAGCATACACTAAAGATAACTACTCGCTAATCATGGCAACAATATCATAAAACATTATATAAGATAAAGGATAGAAGTAACAGTAGATTAAACGAGTTCTGAATACAAAAGTGACAACTTCAAGACTCCAGACCGCTCCTAATACAATCTTCAGCGTTCTTCTCCGGGTACTAGGTTTCCCGCACGGAGTCAAAGGCCTTGAGAGTATGACTAATATTGTACAAAACAGAGAAAGAAGTGAATTGAAGTGTGTGTTGAAATGAATGACAAAGACCCTTTAAATAAGCAAAGTTTTTGCCTGCAAACGGCTGGCAGGCCGTATGGCAACCCGTTTGGTGAGCCGTATTTGGCAAGCCGTTTGCTTGGCAGCCGGTTTCTTGGGGCCGTTTGCTGGACCGTTTGGCAGGCCGTACCCCATACTGGCAAGCTGTATGGCAGGCCATTTTTGATGTTGGTCAGCCTTGATTCACTGGATCGTAACTTGATTTCTTGTCTTTCACCTTTTTTGATCTAGAATCTTCGTTTTAGCTCCGATTCTCTTGATTCTTTTTGCACCGCCTTCGTAATTGCTTGTTCTTCAATTCTAACCAACGAAGTGGGTATTTTTCCGACAAAGTTCGAATCTTTATTATTTTTGGGCCTTAATACCGGGGTGAAAACGTGACTTTTTAGCCAATATCACACCTTCTCGGGATTAATGACAAAAATAAAATGAGATACATGCACTCAATCATTCAATCGACGCAAGACTGCTAAAGTTTGCTCGATAAACATAAATTTACCGTATAAAACTGGGGGGACTATTATGGGTCGCTCCCATAGTAGGCCCCATATTCACGGTACTGCTCCGAGATGAGACTACATATTCAATCAACGGTCGTAAAATAAAGAAGCTTGAAGAAACAATCATAATGGCACATTTTATGAAAGTACACCTCATCTACTATAGTGAAAATACGGAGCATAAACAAATCAAACGCAACAATTCGGTGTCGCAACTTCCAGGACACATCCATTCAGATGTACTAAAAACTTATAACCACGGTTCCACACTTGGGAACAAATGGTTCCCGACTTCAGTGCTCGTCAAGCACACTCCACTATTCTATGATTCCAAGACAACGGATCCAGTCACACTTGGAAAATGTTACAATACGGTATACATCCACCGAATTACTCAACACACTTCAGACAACGTTTTGAAGATGATCGCATGTTAAAAGAACACGTTGTCGCATCTCCTATTTTAAAGTTATCTAGTTTTCATCGACCAAGTATGCAGACATACGACGAAGATTGAGAAAACGAGCCATGTGTCGTCATCTCACAACAGCTTGTCGACAAAAGTAATAACTCCGTTTACCGAGATGAACAACCGGCAATAATATGAAACGGATACTCTGCATCAAATGAAGAAACATCTTCAATTATACGAAGCAACCAGTAGCCAACAATCGGATTCTTGTTCATATTATTTATGTCAACTCTGGCAAACCATTTTCTTGTTCACGAGAGTCGTGACGAAGGACACCTGCATACCATTTAACATGTGGCTCTGGTTACCGGATACTGACACATATATAGCTCCCAAGCACGAATACAACAGTCAAGGTTGAAGGGGGTAAAAGAGTGCACAATCTCCATGACGAAAAGAAAGAGCATAAGACAAAGATAAACCAGCACAAAATCCGGCCATCAAAATGAGGGCGCCAGATACAATTCAAACAATACAGTCCATCTGAAAGTCAACGGATAAGAAAAGACCAAACGCAATACAAGCCTCTTGGGATAAAGATTAACCATGAAAAATTGTCGTGAAGAAAAACTTAATTGACTCAAGGCTATGTTCACACGTAAACCCATAACATTCAGTCAAGTGTCTAGGTTACTCGTACACGAGTATCATAGTATTTTGAACATGCAAGCCACCTTGAAAACCATCCGAATAAAGAGTATCAAGAAGAGATAGACAATAGCTACAAGGCAATGTTCACACGTAAGCCCATCAAATTCAGTCGTGTGTAGGGTACTCAGTAACCTGCATACGAACGTCGAAACATCTGAATAATGGCACATGAGTGGAGAAGACAAGAAAAGAAGAAGAAAAGAAGAGAAAATTAAGTAACCAGCTTACAATATCCGATTACAAGCTCACATGATACTAATATGAACTCGTTCACTTTGCAAATTGGGTTGATCTACAATCGAGCAAGACGAAGAGCAAGGATTCCTCGAATGATGCCATCAAATTGAATATCTCAACGTAGCATTGAAAGTGCTTTGATTTAGTTTGGTAAAGTACCTGTGCCAGCTAACATTACCAAACTGGGGGGGTGACTTGATGATACGCATAATGAATCCGTATCAAATAACTCTTATTCTCATAAGTATTATATATGTTACAAGTAAAAAACATATTCTAGCAAGCTAGAAGGGAGCAGGCTAGAATGCAGCAGGTAGAAGGAAGCAGGCTAGAAGGGAGCACGCTAGAAGGGTGCAGGCTAGAAGGAATTTCCGTCTAGGAAATTTCGTCTAGGAATTTCCGTCTAGGAGATTCCATCTAGGATTTTCCGTCTAGGAGATTCTGTCTAGGAATTTTCGTCTAGGAAATTCCGTCTAGGAATTTCCGTCTAGGATTTTTCGACCAAGGATTTGCCGACCAGGATCTTCCAACCAGGATTTTCCCAGCAGGACTAGCTGTCTAGGATTGGCTGACTACAATCAGGCTGTCTAGAATTCAACGTCTAGGATTGGCTGACTACAATCAGGGCATCTAGGATTGAAGAAGGATGAAGGTTGCCTTGTATGTAAGCCCTTTACCATGAGCACTTGCCACATCAGCTACATGTACTACACTTGTAGTACACTTTGTACTACCACATTTGCCTATAAATAAGATGTTCTACTACTCAAAGAGGGGGCCCCTAATCCTTTTACTCACACTCACTTCATGAAGCATGGAGATATCTACTTTCTCTCTCTTCATCATCTTCATCAAGGAGAGATCTACTTTCTCTCTCTTGATTATCCTCATGAAACTTGGAGAGATTTACCTTCTCTCTCTTCATCACCCTCACCAAAGAAGAGATCCACTCTCTCTCACTACATTCTTAGATACTAATTACTCAATCTAATTGAGTAGATTAGTTCATCCATTGTTTAACGCCCTCGGAATCCAGATTTCGAATGGGGTTTGCACAATTATTGGAGATTAAACAATTGATCAATCATATTTTCCCAAATCAGCACTCAGACTATGACTCGACCGTTTTATGTATGATCAACAATCATATGAACCTTGCAATCATATTGAAAAGGTGAATGGCTCATGTGTTACTCATGTGCCACCTACCCAATCACCTACACGATTATTACCTTCTTCATGTGGTTGTTTCCCCAGTCTACATGGTGTATCTGAATACGTAAGTTATTTATTGCAACTCCCATTATAACTGATAACTCACCAGAAATTCTTCAGCGCCAATGATGTAAATGATCCATGTGAATGGTCTTTGGGTAACTTTAAAATCATGCAGTGATATTTACATTAACATATAACATACATTCAAGCCTGATTTGATGCACCACAAACTTACACAAGATGAGCCTAGTCTTTAAATCCAGCATACAAAAAACACAAAAAAAAAAAAAACAATCGTTATACACACACGTAGCATCATGTTTTATAAATTCATCATCATTTTGTAGAACAATTAATACTGGAATTCACAAAATTACAATCAAATATATTAAAAATCTCATTATTATGGTTGAATCAAATATATATAAAAAATAAGAAGAAGAAGAAAGGAACCTCAGTTGTTCTTGGAATTTCACATGCCGGTGTATATGAATCATCGATTGAACTGCATTTGATTCGAAGCCTGGAATCTACATATTTAATCTGACAAAAAAAACAAATACAAATCAGAAAAGAGATAGGTTTATATGTAGTTTTAGATTTTAAATCATAAAAACTTACACCGTTCATCGTTAAATTGAAATCATAATCGAGAGTAGATGGCCTGATGTATCGCTTGATTTTGGGTGGTAGCGAATCCGTGTGGATTTGTCTGATGTAACGCATCTTAAATAACTCACAAACCGTACCTCCATCGATTAATTCGTTGGACGCAGTGTATGAAACCTAATTAAACTGACTATTTGTATGAACCCTAAATTAACCGGATCCATAGTAGCTCCAATTAAACTGACGAATGGTTGTGAAACATAATTCGTTCCAATATGGAACCCTAGAATTATTTATCCAAACTGGCTAACCCTAAATTAACCGGATCCATAGTAGCACCAATTAAACTGACGATTTGAAGATGAATCGATGATTATGATGATGAAGAAGAACGATGTTTATCTGATTGTGATGATGAACGGTTTTTTTTTTCTTCTTTTAATTAAGAATTAACAAATAGATAATTAAATTGGAGAGGAATTATTTTTCTAATTGCTGGAGGAGGTATCCACATGGCTTTAATTTTCCTAAAATTAAGGGTTGAGTGACAAGTGACGGTAATCCTTGTGCTTTATATGATTTAAAAGATTTGACCCATATAATAATTAAAATAGGAAGATTTTGAGGTTTAATTCTGAAACACTAATTAATACGATACAAGTATCTTAATACTCATCAAAAATTTTAATCATAGTATACCTTTGAATCGTCACAATCAAAGAATTTACATATTATACTAAAATATCATTTAAATAATTAAATTCTGAATGACCAATAAAATGAATGAATTAATAGTTTACCGGATGGGCTCCTAGGAGCCTCCAGCTGTTGACCTAGATCATTGAAGCATCACACATCACTTTTAGTTTCAATTTTGGTGGCTGAAACATATGCACCAAAACCATGATGTCAGATCACTCAAAAAGTAGTATGTTATTATATATCAACGTAATGACTTTCAGCCCATTCGACCAATTAAACCTCCTAGTTTTCGATGCAATGTTTTAGTTAATTCAACCGACCCGTCAAGAAACATAACCCAAATTGACTCATTTATAACTAACGGGTCAAGATTTGACACCTACAAAATGTAACTGATATATTGCAAAACTTGTTTACCGTTTTTATATTTACATGTATGTGATCCCCCTCTTCTGGCTTTAAATTTATAGCATATAGAACTTACCGAACCAGATGTTGCACCGCCACCATATATCATATGTTCCCCATAGATGTAAGCTCATTGTTTGCTTATAAGCTAGCTGTTTGGCATTTATAATACACACCCATGACTATAGCAATAACATTTATTTCGATATCACTTATGTAATTTATGTAATTATAGTTTTAAATATGCACGAATTTCTCTAATAAATTACTATGATTATAACAATAAATCATATTTTGATCTGTTTCATTCACCGTCTTAATAGAATTTGCATATTCCACAAAACTTTACGCACATATCGACCCAACAGTTTGTGGAGGTCAAAGTAATGTGTATACCATGGAACCACTTAATTATTATAGAACGAATAAATGAAAAATACCGGCTGATTTGTTTAAAAAATTCGAACATACCATGTTCAACAAACATACAATTTCCCATAAGCCTAGGACTTAAGCATCTAAGACCATCTTTGAATCACAAACTTACTAAACACATCAGATCGAACAAAAATAATAGTCTTCTAATAAAGTAATCTGATTATATGTGATAGTGATGATTTTGTTAAATTTGGTTTATATATCATATATTAATATTAAATATTAATTTCTTGAAACCTAATCGATTATACAAGATACTAATTACACAAAATGTATTAATTGAATTACAAAAAATTAAGGTAACATGTTGATACATGAATAATAACCTAATTTTGCGACGACAAAACTTCAATCATGACCTTTTTTCTGCCATTTAATTTTGAGACGGAGGACAACCTTCTTCAAAAGTCAGAATATGTGAAAATATATAATCTGCAAGCGTGTAATCGTATTAGGATCATGATCAAATTGAATATCTGCGAAGTTTAGGATTAGGGTTAAAATGACTGAATTTAGGGATTTTCGAGTAGCCGATTAAACAGGTTAATTTGATTTAGTATTCGCAGGTTATGAATTTCATTAACAATCGATTAATTTCATGTCAAATGATCAATCTAAATACCACTAGTATAATTGTAGATTCAAGAATTTGTTATGGTTTTATATTAGGGTCTGTTCCAGACTTTTATAAGAAAAGAAATGTAAGGAAAAGAAGAGGAAGACATATGACACGAAAGAAGGTTAGTGATTACTAACTCAATTTAGTGTTCCCCAGTTAGAAGGAAAGGGAATGAAAGTTAATCCCTTCAAATCACTAAAAATTAGCTTCCTCCCTTCAAATTAGTCCAAATTGGGATGATTGTTAGGAAAGAAAATTCACACAATTTCCCCTCCCCTTCATTCCTTTTCTATCGATAAAAAAATTAAGGAACGCAAGTATTTTTCTCTCTTCTTCCCAAAACCCTTCTTTTCTCTCTAAACTCATTCTCTGGAACAGACCCTTAGTGAGCATGTGCGAAGTATGGCTTTCACGTAAGCTGATACTGAATTCGGATGTCAACGAATATAACCGTCTATTTTGTCTTCTACTGAACAACTTAGATATAAATAGGAAACCAGTGTATTAGTGAAGTTAGCTATTGATTTGTATTGTGTGCGTAACACATCCTTCTCCCTCTGATCTCTGTAATATCTTGAACTATCATTTGGTTACTATCAATATAGTTCATTTCGATTCAATCTTCAAGACCGATTCTTCCTTCGACGTCTTCAAGTTGTTTCGAGAGCTTCTCCGATTCGTATGAATCCAGGAAGTTCATAACAATTGGTATCAAGAGCACTTTCTTGGGCAATTTAGAAAATCAAAATCAAGGAAAAAAATTGAAGGTTCTTGAGGACATATTGTTGTGTACACGATTAATTTCCGAAGAAAAAAAAATGGTGACCTCTATGTGTTGGTTTATTTTAGCTAGTAGAAGATATGTTTATCCCACATTGTTGGGAGGAAGATGTGAGGGGTGAATGACTTGGTTATATAAGAGGGGCTAAGTCTTCATTCCAAATCGCACCAATCAATACACTTTAAGTATTTGATTATTTCTTTCTTTCTTACCCTTGTTTGAGAGTTGTATTAGTTAAATATTTTGGAGAGTGTAGTTGGCTTAAGAGAGTCGTCTATATCATTGTAACAATTTGTGATATAGTGTATTTCTCTCTTTGGGGGCCGGTGGTTTTTCTCCTGTTTTGGAGTTTCCACGTTAAATCTTGTGTTGTGTATTGTTCTTATTTCTTTACTATTATTGTTGGGCTGGGTGGTGGGAATTAGTGAGGCCGTAATTTCCCAACAACTGGTATCAGAGCGTCAGGTTTGACGGGGGTCTCGGTTATAGGAGTCGGAGTATGCTCTGTGGTTGCCACGTGAGTGGATCGTCCACATCAGAAACGAGTTCTATTAATCGTATAGGGTATCTGGTTAGACAATATTTTTTCTGATTCGTAGTAATAGTTGGATTTGTTAGTGGCCTAGTTGTGGATTTCCGATTTAAAGGGTCCTGGCTACCTGCTACATCTTTTGGCTATTCGAAACGTGAGCAAAATCAGAGAAAGTTGTTGTCTATAGGATACGGATACGATGTCGAAGTTCAGTCCAATGAGGTTTGATGTAGAGAAATTTGATGGGATGATCAATTTTGGCTTATGGCAGGTTCAAGTCAAAGATGTGTTGATTCAGTCCGGTTTACACAAGGCTTTGAAGGGTAAACCCACCCTTGTTCCTGGCAGTGATTCTAGCAGTAAGTTCGATGAAGAAGAATGGGATGATATGGATTTGAGGGCAGCAAGTGCGATTCGTTTGTGTCTTGCAAAGAACGTGCTTGCAAATGTGCACGGGTTATCAACGGCAAAGGAGCTTTGGGTTAAACTAGAGCAGTTGTACCAGGGCAAGGGCATCTCAAATCGGTTGTGTCTTAAAAAAACAATTTCATACTCTGCGTATGGATGGGGGTTCAAAGATTTCAGATCATCTAAGTATTCTTAACGGTATTGTTTCAGAACTGGAGGCTATTGGAGTTAAAACGGATGATGAAGATAAAGCTTTGAGGTTGATATTATCTTTATCATCGTCTTATGAACACATGAAACCTATTTTGATGTATGGGAAGAAAACTCTGAAGTTTGAAGACGTTACTAGCAAGCTCCTATCCGAGGAGAAAAGACTGGAAGGTAACGGGGTCTCGTCATCAGGAGATACGATAGTGTTGTGTTCGGATAGGCAGAAGAGAAACTCTAGAAAGAATCTGACATGCTGGAAGTGCGGGAAGACTGGACATGTAAGGGTTAATTGTCCCGGTGGAGCTAATCCGGCAAATGGCTCCAAAGACGCTAACATTGTCTCCGTTGTTACGGAGAGTGACGAATTCCTCTGAAGTCACGTCATCCTCATGGTGTGTCCGCGCCACCGTGGAAAGGGATGTTCGTTAGCGGTTCCACAATTACACATGGGCATTGGTTTGGCGTTGATGCAGGCTGTGTGGTGGAAACTGATGTTGTAGCTGATGGGACTTTCGGGAAAGCCAAACAAGGAAGTTGCACCATAAAGTTTCAGCTGGTTGTTCAACAACATGTGCCGAGGTGAAATGCTTGGAATGTGATATTCTAAGTGCTATACTCTTAATGGTGGAGTATGATAATTCTTGTTAAGAGTTATGATTGTCTGTGATGACAATGATTGTCGGTTTAGACAATGTTCGATGAAGATGCAAGTTTTGTCTCTTGGGAGATAATGTCAACGGCATGAAGATGAGGATCTTGAAGTTGTCGTCGAGGAAGCGTCTACATCGGTTATCCTTGCAATGTGGAAGCATGGTTATCTTCTTCTATCCAAAGGGTGGAGATTTGTTGGTTTATGTTGGCTAGTAGAAGATATGTTTATCCCACATTGTTGGGAGGAAGATGTGAGGGGTGAGTGACTTGGTTATATAAGAGGGGCTAAGTCTTCATTCCAAATCGCACCAATCAATACACTTTAAGTATTTGATTATTTCTTTCTTTCTTTCTTACCCTTGTTTGAGAGTTGTATTAGTTAAATATTTTGGAGAGTGTAGTTGGCTTAAGAGAGTCGTCTATATCATTGTAACAATTTGTGATATAGTGTATTTCTCTCTTTGGGGGCCGGTTGTTTTTCTCCTGTTTTGGAGTTTCCACGTTAAATCTTGTGTTGTGCATTGTTCTTATTTCTTTAGTGGGTGGTGGGAATTAGTGAGGCCGTAATTTCCCAGCAACATGTTGAGTACTGCTACACGAGATGATAGCAAGAAAGAAATTGGTGATTTTATCAAGCAAGCTTTTCAAGAACTTGGTGATTCTATTAAGAAATTAAGCGAGAATTTAAATATGAAAATCGATATGATTGAAAAGAATCAAGAATTCTTGATTGGTGAAGCACGAAATATGCTTAATCTAAAATATGGAGGCAATAAAAGAAGACTGCCATATCAATACATGGCAAAAGAGGAAATGCAGGAGGTGGCCAAAGTGAACCAAGATAAAGAACAAATTATTCAAATTTCTAATTCTAATATGAATAGTTGGAGTAGAAATATGTGAATGATGAATGATTCAAGACAGTTGTTGGTAAGTGACTTTGTTGAACAGGAAAAAACTAAGAAAAATAAGAACGCATATAAGGTGTTTGAGGAAATGCCAAGCTTAGAAAATGTCAAACAAAATGGCACCATTCAAGATTACTATGAGGAGTTTAAAACTCTGCTAAGTAAGACCAGGGATAGGGATTTGTCAGAATTTGAAATGGTTAGTTACTTTACAAGAGGGTTACAATCTGAAATTAGGAGTAATGTTACCATGTTTAAACCACGTTCGTTGAAAGATGCATATATTTTGGCTAAAGTACAAGAAGATACAATCACGGTAATTAAGCGTAGGCAAAAACAAAAAAAGTTAGAAGATTCAATGCTTTAGTCAAAGGTTGAAGATTCAAGTGTTGGAGAAAGTGTGAAAGATTTAGTCATTGTTGGTGATATGTGCGGAAAGTTTGATAATGATAATGAGAATGAGTCTAGACAGGACTTAATTGAAGAGGACTTTTCAACGCTGGTTAGTAGTGGAATAGTTGTCGTTGAATGCGAACCCAATAAAGAAGTTGTGACAGTAAGTGGTGGCTTAACTCATGTTCAAGATACCTTGGTTCAAGTTTCGAGCAAACCCTTTGAGAATACATTTCCTAGGAGGTCATATCAACTGGAAGAGGTTGCCACTGTTACCAAGATGCCTTTCATTAATCAACATGGGCTTGAGTTGTACACCATTCAAAAGAGAGTTGTAAGAAATTATAACGTCAGAAAGTTCGGGAAACTAACTCGTTTTATCACTGATGCAGAGTATAAATCTCTTCATGAATTCAGTTGGATCCATAACTGTATGAACCGATTCAAAAGGAATTTAATGATGCATTTGTAACCTAAATGGAAGTCTAAATGGGATTGTTTGTGCACTAGTTTTTCAGCTCGCTACCAATACAGAAATTGGGAAATAATTGTTGTTACTATTACGTTTGTTTTTTTTCAGGGGAAGTTTATACGAGGCTTAATCAAGTTCAGAATTACTTGTTTGCGTACAGTGAGCTACATTAAAGTCATCCGGTACACGTGTCCAACTAGGGTCTTGACAAGTGAGGGACTAGGCACCTTAAATGCAATGGAGGTAGAAGTCGAAAGTGATGTGAAAAATGACTACATTAGATGTAATGTGAAAGATGAAATGGATAAAACTGAAATGTCAATCGTTCCAGCCACATTGGTTGGTTGTGATCCTCTTCCGTTGGGTGGAGTTGCTAAAAAGGAGTCAGAAACATCATTTTCAGCTACAAATAATGGGGTTGATGTTCATTCTGATGAAAAACTCTAACATGCTTCTCCTAGTGTTATTTACCAACTAAATTCAGCTAAGCAATACGATACACTCAAGCTTGTTTATGATAGTAACATCGAGTCTCATGAAGATCGGGATGTAGGCGCATATAAGTTTGCTACTGCATTTTGGGGCATGAATGATAAACACCAACCTCTTGAAGCTGTTGTTTTTCAGTCAGAATTTTTGGTTGATGAAGTCTCAGTTTCTATTGAGGAATGCAATGAAGAGCCTGAAACACCTACTGGAAACGCGTGCTATTTTTCGATTTAGATCCGTGCTCGATGTCTCTGATGCAATATGGTGCAAGACAGAACCATCTCTTGTTATTATGCTAAAAGAGTATATTGGTGATAACATTTTCCAGGCTGCTGTGAGTTCTTACAAGAAGGACACCAACAAAATCACATTGATAGAGGAGTTATGGGGTGTAAAAAAATTTCGGATTTCTTTAAATAGATTCTTGGGGACAAGAATCATTTCATGGTGGATGGATTGTTATGGTTTTATCTTAGCGAGCATGTGCGAAGTATGGCTTTCACGTGAGCTGTTACTGAATTTTAATGTCAACGAATATAACCGTCTATTTTGTCTTCTAGTGAACAACTTAGCTATAAATAGGAAACCAGTGTATTAGTGAAATTAGCTATTGATTTGTATTGTGTGTGTAACACATCCTTCTCCCTCTAATCTCTATAATATCTTGATTTATCATTTGGTTATCATTAATATAGTTCATTTCGATTCAATCTTCAAGACCGATTCTTCCTTCGACGTCTTCAAGTTGTTTCTAGAGCTTCTCCGATTCGTATATATCCAGGAAGTTCATAACAGAATTGTTGCACATTTAGGGTAATTGAAAGGAGTATGAAGGTTTTATTATGGAGCGTGTGTGTGGCTGTTTTTGTGTATGTTATGTTTTTGGACAATATTAAATAAGAGGGCGTTTTAGACCTTTTTTTTACTTGATGATTAGCTAATGTAAATGTTTTTTTTTTTTTTTTTTGTAAAAATAACGAAAACTTATATAAAGAAAGGAAAATGTTTTCGAAAAGAAATGCCTTCAAACGAGGGAACAAGAATTAGACCGGTGATGCGCGAACCTAGAATGTGATAATACAAAACTAACAATCTAAAACCGAGCCTCACTTACAAAAAAAACCACGACAAAGTCTAACCGGAAAAAAATGAACTAAGAAAGCAACTCTAAACAACTCATAGGATAGACCAACCAAACCGCTAAACAAGCTTAAATAAAAGAAAAATACAAGCAAAATCAAAATAACCTAAATAGGAGCCACACTTGAAGACGAGACACGAGCACCTTCATGAACATTAGCACGAGGGCAAAAGAGCACAATAAGGTCTTCCTTTTTTCCCCTCTTTTGAGCTCTCTTGGATGGTGCCGCAATACACTCAAATGCAACATCGTGGTCGCGAGCGAATCTCCACGCTCTAAGACATGATTCTTCACATTTCAACCCATAGCATGGACAAGCCAACGATCCATCTTCCAAATTCTTTCTTTGAGTGGAATTCACGACAGTAGGGGGATCATGTAAAGAATTAGCACCAGCATCACTCACTGCAGTCGCATTAATCAGGGCAGTAGCAGCATTCGAGACAGTAGCAGTCTTCACGACATTATCCACATTCACAACAACATATTCAGATACCTCCGCAAAACTGTTACAATCACCAACCATCATAACTTGGTCTTCTATAAAAAAAAAAAATTAATAGCGTCACCAAATTCGATGTCATTGACATTATCATGTAGATTAAAAGAACACGAATCAATTTTCTCCTTCTTCTTTCTAAATAAAGACTTGGCATCTATTTCTTCCTGTGATTTCATGAACTTTCCATTTAAAAGATACCAAGCTTCACAAACCCCTCGCACGACGAATCAGAACAATCACAATATCTTCTACCTCTTCGACCAAACTCCACCGCTTTAAAACAATCAACAACATCATTACTAACAACGTTCTGAATAGCGACAATATCTTTCTTCTTACTCTTGTTGTTTTTAGTCAGTTTAACTCGAATATCATCAAATGTGGACTTAATATTACCAAAATTCTCTGCTTATTATGAACAAACAGCCTTCACTGTATTACCATTTTGAGCTGAAATTTTCTTAGAAACAAAAGCAGCATCCGTAATCCTAGACTTAAGTACAAACCCTTGTCTAATCTCATCGATAACCGGCCCAATGCTATCACCAACCTTCGGCCCACATCCAGGCACCGACCCATTTGAAAACGTAGTAGCAGCAACATATGTACCCTGGTCTGAAGTTGGACCAATAACAAGTGCACTATTAGGAACATTAGCCCTATCAAATGACCCAAACCGAATTTCAGACATAATCACACTTGAATCTGACCCATTAACCAGATCAGGCCCGTTACCAGAAACAGAATCAATATTTTTCTGCCCAGAAATAGACCCAAGAGAGCAAATATTTGCAGCTGCATTCGGACATAATTAACCTTATTCGAGCCAACATTTAACTGAGGAATCATTCTTTTAGAGCCAACTTTATATGTGTCATAGTGTTTTGAATAATCAACGGAAGGAGTGCGAACAGGTGTAACAAACTCCTTCTCCACGATCACAGCTACACCTTCACCAATACATACATCCGTTACTCCAAAACAGACCGGTTAACAGTCGAAATCCAGTCCGATAGCCAAGCTACATTATAACCCCTATTTAATTAAGCAATATCTGTAACTTCATTGACCCACACTTGTGCCTTAACAGTACATTCCTTCGCCTCTAAAACGACATCAACTAGTTCATAAATGTGCTTGACCTTAGAGGATTCATTAAGAACAAAATAAAAGAGCTGACTTCACCCAAACCATCTGAATCACTAACAACCGACACAACCTCACCAAACAAATAGGCAATCTTCGTAACATTAGAGGACGAGGCGTACGTGAATGGAACACCCCTAATCTCAACCCAAACTTACCTAAATAACACTTTCTTTTTGTTTGCAAGTCGGTACATAACAACAAAAGCAATAGATTCATTTGAATATTCTAAAATACGATTAACATCATCACAATTAGAACATAGAACAACATCACCAAAAAGACCAAAAGAGAGCAGTTAGAGACAATAACCTTACAGTTGATAAGAAAATGAAAGAGCTTATCAGCATCCAAAGGAACCAAATCGACAAAAATCACACATATATCAAGAGCGTCTACAACCAAATTATTCGGTGAAAGATTCATGTACCTAGCCTTAGGAATGACCGTTTAGCCAGAAGAAGCAACACCATGTTTACGACTTGGCCAACCAACATAAATAGGTCGACCAAATAAGTTCGACTCGTTCAAATTTGTAACAGCCGAACGCGCAACAGTTGAACTCAAGTAAGACACAAATGCGTACCTCCTATCCAACTAGAATTTAACTTCAACGATCTCACATTCCTTACTAAAAGTTGAAACAAGCATATTACGAGTACACTCTAGTCGACCCACAAAATTATGCAACCCTCGACGGTATTGTTGGTAGTAGACCTCGATGATTGAACCGAATTAGGGACCTAGGAGGGTTCACCAGAGATAGGTTGTGAGGGTTGAGCCCGACGACAACCAGAATTACCGACCACCGATCTAGAACAATCGGGGATAGAGCCGTTATCGTGGACATGTGGGAACAAATTATGTTGGTTGATATTGCCCAAATTGGGTTGTGGTAATGAATAAAAAGATGCTGGCGATGGAGGATTTAGGGTTAGAGGAAGGGAAACTTGGGGTGGTTTGTCATTGGGAAAAGGGGAATTTTGAAAAAAAGATACGTTATCGGTGGATTTGGGAAAAAGGTGAGGTTGAGGTTGTTTTTTTGGAGGGAGCATATCTACTAAATAATATGAAAATGACACTTAAGTGACATCACTTTATAATAAAAACCATACTTTAAAAAAATTATGAGGACACATGTCACTTCCTAATCACCATTGGATGACATCATTAATCCATAATTTTTAAATTAAAAAAATCTTTAAAAATTAATTAATCAAATTATATATAATTATAAACAATTTCAGATTTAAAAAAAAAAAAAAAATTATACAAATTTACTCCGTAAAAAACAAGTCTGTCCATTTTAAGCGGGCTTTCCAATTTTTATCTGTACACCAAACGATTTTTCCAGGCTTTTAAAAACCCCAGACCACAAACACGCATCCTCTTCCTCTTCACTTTTCACCTCGAGCAGTACAAGAAAGGCACGCCTCACTAATCATTCTTCAAGAGCAAGCTAATTTTTAAAATTCAAAATTCAATCTCTGATTGTTTTCTTCATCCTTCTAATCATATAGCCGCCAAAATCAGATTACAAATTCTTTTATAAGATGCCAAGATCAGGTAACAAATTTCTTTTTCACCTGTATTGCTTAAGAATCATTCGTTGCTACTCCGTAATAAGCTTCTAATATTCTTTTAACTTTATAATAATAAATAATATTAACCTTTTTTGAGTAATTGTTTCAAATAGATGAAACAACAGAGATTAAGAAATAAGAAGACTAAAATACGGAGTCTTATATCCATGAAGCTGTCAAAGGTATTCCTATTTAGTGTTTGATTTTCATTTGATGATACTGTTTGTTTGTCTTTCTGTCTATGTTTACTGAATTACTGTACATGTATTTGGTCTACTCATGTTATAAGAAATCGATATTTTTGTTTCTATGCTTACTAACCATATTTCTGAGATTCTTTGTGTTGCTGAACGTTACCAGATTTGGAGGTTTTGAATTTATGTACGAGTGTATTCATATTGAGTTGTTCAAAATCACTCGAGTTTAATTAATGTAATCAAGTTTATAGTTGGCATATCAAGTGTTTGATGAAATGCCTGAATGAATATTTGATTCTTTTATTAGTATCAAAATTTAGTTTTAATGAGCTATGCTTTAGCTTATGCTTTTATCGTTATTATTGGTCTAGAGTTCTAACTATATGTAATTGGTTTTGTTTAAGTAAACATGAAGACAAGGTGTTTAATGAAATGCTCAAGATAAGGAAGTGTGTTGCACAAAACCTTTGATTGCTATACATGGGCGTAGCAAGTCGACTGCACTTGGTCTTACCTGAGCTGTTGTCACAGGGGTAACTTCACAAACTCTAATAATAGTTTTTTTGATACATTAGTTTCTAGGGTATTAGTTTTGGGCTTAATTTGTTCTTAAAAAGAGTTTTCAGTATTTGTGGGTTGATTAATTTGCTCAATAAGGACTGTTACAACTTCAACTTTAAACTTTAAATGATAGAGAGTGTGTGGTGTTTTTTTAGGTTATTACGTTCATATGATATTCACTAAGAAGGTATTCATGTGCTAAAGGTTATAATTTTGATAAGTTGTTGGTTATTTACAAGTTAGCATATTACTCTGTATTGCATATGGCATCTATTATTGCAATTTAGACCCATAAGCAATTTTTAGTATTATGACTAATAAGTTCATTGAAAGTGTTTATAGTTCATATTTGTTTCTATAGAAAAATACTAATGTTTTACAAGAAACCTAGCATGGTACCTATGACGTTTCCATACATTTGCAGGAAGTATCCTTATTTACTCGATTAAGCCATTCAAATATTGTTCAGTACTATGGCTTTGAATTGGTAAGTTTTGTAATCACTAGCACATTAATCTTTACGTGATGATGTCTTGAACCTCATTCTTTGTATTCCATTTATTTTCAATTTCAAATTTCAATTGTCTAGAAATCTTGCCTTCAATCTCTTTACATATGTGGATCCTCAACATTCGATTTCAATATTTATCACGTTTACAGCCCAAATTGCTTTGTGTAAATTGCTTTGTGGGTGACAAGAGTTACAGCCCAAATTAAGGAGGTTCATTCATTAATCATCTTCTTTTTTCTCCAAAAGAATCTGGTCAGTTCATCTTTACATCTTTATTACTGAAGTAGTTTTGGTATGTGGATTAATTTTGTCATTCTTTAATCACCACTTAAATTGTGCAATTATACGGTGTGAAAATCTAAATGATATGTATTTTACTGATATGCATACCAAATGTTTGATGAAATGCTTCAATGGATCTTTTGATATTTACAGGCCTGGATTTTGGACGCCGGTGTTTATGTTCAACAACTGAAGGTAATTTCATCTTGAATTATATGAATGTATCTTTTGATGGTCTTAATATATATCTTGAGTATTATGTTGATTTGCCAAAATTAAAACTTAAATATTAGTATACTGATTTGATATTTGGTTGGTAAAAGACATAGTATATGCTTGGTATGACATTTCAAAATATAAATGTGCATCGCATCTCTATAAATAGAAGAGGTACCGAACAATTTCATGTGTTTTTCTTTCATTAATTTGATATGTGTGGAATGTGTATATGTATTATAATGCCAGTTATTTGATGTAGGTATGTACATAAGGTTACTATGAAATTTAATTTTCTAAAATCTCTTTTATAAGTAAAAGTTTCAGTTGATGATATATGATACAATCAATTATATGATCGTACAATACACATAATGAATTAATACGATGTCTACTATGTGTTTGATTAAATGTCTAAATGAAAGACTTCGAAAATTTGTGATTTTTTTGGTTTGTTACTTTTATCTCTTCCTTTTCGATCATCTTTGTTTTCGCTGCAGATTTAATATTTTATTTGTCTCATTAATAATCTTAGCCTATTTATTCTCATATTTTATTTATTGGTTGAAGCAGGTTCTTTTTTAGTTGCACTTGGTCATATGGGTTTCACGAATAAAACCAGTAAGTATATATTCATGTATGTTGCAATACAATAACTGATGGAATTTTTGTTATTAGTTAATAATTTGTACCATTTTTGGTTTTACACTCTACATTTTTGTTATATAATGATAGGACTGTAAAAGATGTATTAAGCAAATTGCCTGTTAATGTTGTGGCACAAAGTCATATGTTTTTCAAATGTTGTCATTTACCAAAATTTGTCTTTGGACTTGTGTCATTTATTTCATATGTAGATGAAAGATAGAAATTTGAACACATAAAGTACCCTAATGCAAAGATAATGATGGTGAAAACGTCTCTATTGATTATAGTAACGAGTATGAAACTAAAGTGGTGACACTCAGGCTGAGCTGCAAAAGGATGTTGCGAGCTGCATATGTATGTTGTTGTTTAATCGGAACAAGGTAATGATGTGTACTGGAAATTTTTGCGTCTTGCAGAACAATAATTAGTGAAATTTCGGAGAAGATCATGTGCATGATGGCGTAAATGGTGAAGTGGAAAGACAGGTTGAATGCGCTGTAGCAATCTTGAAGTCATTGTATTATCTTATATGGAGTATGTATTTATTGTTTAGAGAGAGGTATAAGGTATAGGAATAATAAGAATATTTTTTGAAAAAAAAAAAAAACATAAAAAGTTAATATGCTCAATTCGTTAATATACTTTTCTTTGATATTCTCTGTATGTAAAACTCCTATAGGAACTGGATGCAAGTATTGTTAAGGCAACTAATCATGTTGAGCGTACTAATCATGTTGAGCGCCCAGCGAACGAGAAACATTTACGAGGTTGGTGTTTATTGGGGATAGAATTCAAATGTGATGTATTTTCGTGTTATGAAATTTTTATTAGTATTATCTTGCACACTTGTGTTGCAGCTATAATTGGTGACATATCGGCTACAAGACCTAGGGCAGATATTGCTTATTGTCTTCATGCTCTTGAAAGAAGATTGTCAAAAACACGCAATTGGGCAGTAAGTATTCAAAGAATGTAAGTAGTTATATACAATAATTAATACATATTTGCATAATGACCACATGTTTATGGGCCAGGTTGCTTTGAAGGCTTTAATTGTTATCCATCGGGCCTTGAGGGAGGTGGATTCGACATTTTAAGAGGAACTAATTAACTATAGAATGGCACGTCCCACTTCGGTGAACTTGACAAGTAATGACGTTCCTACTACAAAGAGGATTTGATGATTTTTGGAAGTAATGAATTATTAACATGCATTTCAAGTTGTTTGTTAATGTTTTGTAACTTAAAGACTATGCTTTTGGATCTCTCTTTTTAATTGTCGTTCAACCAATTATTTGTTTAAACAATGTCGTTTTCTATTTCACATAACTTGATGAATTTCGTTAGTTTATCTGCACGTTGATTATATTGATGAATTTCGTTAGTTTATCTGCACGTTGATTATATAATGTATCATTACAAAAAAATTTCTTTAAAAACCCGTGAATCCACGGGTCCTTGCACTAGTTAGCTAATACATTCAATGGATGGTAAAGATTGAATATTTGAATAGATCCTAAGGTCATAAAGGGGTGCGATTTTGTAAGTAGGAGAGGTAATGCTCCTATTTTAATATTTAAAAGAGATTCCTAATCGATTCATTGGTAACTAATTTGAAGACGAAGCAACTCTACATTAATAAAACATATGAACAATCAAATTTCTCTTAGCATTTCATCAATAACTTATTAGAACACGTGGTATAGAAGATGAAAACTTTCATCTAGCTTTCCAAATATCTCCATACATCTCTTCATATACCTGAGCTATGTCTCATTATAGTTGCAAATACCTTGAACATTCTAAAACGTCAAAGTATACCATAATAGTCAGTTTGACTCATTTTGAACCCTCATTTGCAATTATATCCTAGCTCATAATACACTTAAAGTTTTCCATTAAGTTTCAAAACTTCTTAAGGTTACCCCTTTTGATATTTTCTTCCCATTTCTCTGCCAAATCATCATAATAATACCACTCGTTTGAGTATCCTAATTAACCCAAAAAATACCAGCACATTAGACAAATACCATGCCTTTAATTTTGAGTATCCTAATTAATGACATCATCACTTTTGATCTGTTAATGACACTGCTGCTTCAAATTATATGTAGTTGAATCTTAAATAGAATCTCATTTTTACTTTTTGTTATTTAAGTTTGCTTTTTTGAGCTTCAAAATACAGTTAATTTTTCCAAGTTGAATTTATATTCAAAATATAGAACAATACAAAATTGGTCAAAATGGAAATGGTCAAAATGGTCAAAGCTTCACAAGTAGCATGATATGCAAAATGCAATAAACTAAAATAAACAAATTATTCAAATGTTTAGAATTTGATATGACAAAGCAAGTATGAACAACATACCAGTTTATTGCACATTCAGCATATGTACATTAATCTGCAACACAAGATAATAAGAAAAAAATTAAAATTGGTGGTAAAATTCACAAATAACCAATTAAATGATCTAAAATCTTCATTAACATTTGAAAGTTTTGAATGTTCACGAGACTAAGATAAGAGGTAAGCTTAAAATCTTTATAGTTAAAATCCATATGATCTAATAAAAATTTACAGCTTTAGCAACATAAGAAAGTGCACTAAATGATGCATCATATAAGGTCCTATGGGTTAAGCCATCCTATATTATCATATAATCAACCCCTATTATTCTGTCTGCAATCTCGCAGACTTATAAATGTGCTCCTAAGTGCTGCAGACATGATTAAGTTATTTTGTGGACATACAAACAAACAGTTTCAGTATTCAGCATACAGACTTTCAGATCACATCTTCTTTACAAACATGGTTCGCAGATCTTCAGACAAAAATATCTTAAAAAATAAACAGCACCTTAGTATGCATCATATTATTAAAACCTTTGCATCAACCTCATTTGTTCAAGGAAAAAATGTTTGAAAATACATTGAACTTTCATCAAATTCCTATTGTATGCATCTAACTTTCAAATCTCATATTGTATACATTCAACTATATAAATTGTTCTATTGTATGCCTCCAACCTGTTATAGAATGTGACTTTACAGGTCATCTCAATTTTATTTTTAAACATTTACATTATTAGTCCCTTTTATTTGTAAACCCTAATTTCGTTGGTCCCATGTAACTTATTACCCTAATTTCTTTAACTTGCTTCTTTACCTTCATTCATCTTCATCTTCATCTTCATCTTCATCTTCATCCATTCATCATCATTGAATTTTATGTAATTAAATTTAAGCACTTTATCCAAACAGAAGACATGTTTACCAAACACATCAAACCCAATTAGGAGAAAATTAGGGATGAACTCTCAAAATCTTTTACTTAGTTCTCATCGTTTACAGCAAAACCAATACTACTTTATTACAGCAAGACCACTATATTCTTGTTGTTTCAATTAATTCACATTTCTTATGCTCTAGTTTCACTCCAATTAACCAATTTGTTTAAAGCAAAACCAACACCTTTTCCCATCTTTTACAGCAAAACCAACAGATTTTTCAATTGTTACAGCAAGACCCTGTTCCAACCACACGTTTCATTACCAATTTGTGGGTTTCGATTCAGCAACCAGACAACGCTTCATCATTTAAAAAACTTTAACCCCATTTTGTGGGTTTCGATTTCGGCCTCCATGTCAGACCACATCACCGCCATGAACGGATATTGAACACGGGAAACATGTACATCAGATCTGGTGGTGGGTTTCGGTTTGTACACAGGTTATGGGTTTTGATTTGTATAACATTCATATCTGAACAAAAAAAGATGACGATGGCTTTCAGAGATTTAGAGATTTTTTTTTATATATTTATTTTTGGTGTTTTCTTTGTGATTATGAAATCACAAACCTTTCGACATGAGTGTTTTTCATATCCATTTGTATCACTTTGGGCTTAATTTGGTTAACTGGAAGGATGTGGGTTTTGAAGATTTTTTATAAGGAAGAAAATACAATGGTGATGAACAGGGGTAAGTATAAGAAGAAAGGGGAATTATTATTTGTAGTTTGCTTATGATATCCTATTACAGATAACACAACTGTTTAAGAGTGAATTGGATTTCAGAATCAGAGATACCCAAATAAAATCACCCAAAAATGCGTGATTAATTGGATCTGTATGTATGATAAATTGAAATCTGGATGTTTGTTTCATTGTTGAATTTTGAGAGTTCATCTCTAATTCTTCTTAATTAGGTTTGATATGTTTGGTAAACAATTCTATATCATTCTCTAATTTTTTATTCCCAAATCTAAATTGAAATTGACGATGCTTTACAGTATTAAAATCAAATACTCCATACAGTTTAATACAAACAACAAATGAAATATACCTTTTATTACCTTCTGAGAAATTTGGTAGAAAGATGATGATGAAGACTTAACGGGAAAATTTAACGGTTGTTAAGTTGAGGGACCAATCATGTAACTTTTTCTACATATTGATCAGCTACCTGAGCTATAAGTAATTTAATACATACAATAGTAGAGATTCGATAGTTTAATGAATACAATAGAATATTTGAAAGTTGAATGCATACAATAGGAAATTAGTGAAAGTTCGATGTATTTTCAAACAATTTTCCCTTTATTCAAGATAATATGATCGCATAATTTGTTAAATCAAATAACACCAATTTTAATTCTTACTTACAAAAAAGTTCTAACAACCTTAAATACTCATAGTCACCACACACAAATCTTAAAACTACAACTATCATATTAATGAAATAAATACCATAAATAAGAATGATTTCAACTTAAAGCAAAAAAAATCATAAAATAACCAAATCAGATATTTGAGATTAAAACCAAGAAATATAGAATCCAAGATAACAGTAAGATGCAAACTCGTATTCACATAGACATAAATCACTAAAAAGGAAGAAACAGTTCATATAAACTTATCTCGGAAGAAACGGTTTATATAAACTGAAAATCGAATCCTAAAATATTACCTTTTGAATTCAATCGTCTTGTGATTGAATATGAAACAACATTATATGCTGAAGAGAACACATGGATATATTATCTTGGATGATGGAAGCTGTAATGAATTTATATTATTATTGCAAGTATGATGAAAGGTAAAATAGATAATTAGGTCTACATGTATCAAATCAAAAAATGGGGATCAAACCCCGTTCATTAAAACCCCTTTTCCTTTTTTATACCCTTCCAATTCCTTTTTTAGGGTTTTGTATTTCAATCCATAGTCGACCAGTTCAGTTCAATTCAATTCGGCTCTCAAACATCAATGGATTACGGCAACTCTCAAAGCCGTAATGCGCGGTCTTCAAATAGAACGAACAGGTTACCCGGTATTATGTTCATCAAATCAAAATTCAAAATCCAATATTAAAACATCTATAAATAATAATTTACAGTATTAAATCAAAATAAAATATTTAAACTGTTGACCACTTCTTAAATTAACTTAGGTTATAGCTGCATGAATGTGATTAAAGTAGTACACGTATTGTTTTGAACACTTTGTGCTTTATTACTCCATATATTGCTTGGTGTTTGCTGAAAAAAAAAAAAAAAAAAAAGTATTTTTTTTCCACTGGTTGCAGCTGACTTGATGCAAGCAGCAATGTATGTGATGAACAACCCGGATGTTGAGCGTGACGTTGTGAGAAACAACCCTCAAATGCGTGAAATCGTCGATGGGAATCCAGATTACCTTCACAACCTCATCAACGATCCCTCGATCGACCCTGAAATAAGGGAGACTTTAGCAAACCCCCAACTCTTTCATGAAATGATCAGTAACTTGCGTGCTAGTCCTAACCCTGCAACCACTGGTGGAGCTCTGGGCGGGGCGGTTGGTAAGCATACATTATTTTCTCTCCTTTTGACTCGTATATATCATCACTATATATTACTAGTAAATATTAATTATTGATATTGTGATATATGTGATGTGTATATGTGATGTGAGATTGTAGGTACAGCCATTGCATTAAAACCTACTGTGACCCTTAAGGTACGGGTTTTAAATGGCCCGAGTTTCGCTGTTAAGGCAAGTCTCGAAGCGACTGTGGATCTGTTCAAGTTTGTTCTCGGAAAGAGCTGTGATGTGCCAGCTGGAGAGCAGAGGGTCGTTTTTAATGGAAGGATTTTATACGAAGACGAAAATACCTTAAAAAGCTACGGTAAACCTGTTAACCCTGATTCAACCCAGATAACATGTTTATTTAATTATGCCAACATGTTTTTAGGTCAGTTTCGATTAGCATGTCATTTTAGAATTTGTTCTTTCGGTGTTGGCTTCGAGTGGGTATGGATATAGCTTTTTGTGTTGTTTTCTGGTTTTGGCCAGGTTTTACCATGTGTGCCTTGTTTTGGTTGTCGGGTGAACCCAAAAACTCATTGAGTAACCCAAATGCGAGCTACATATTAGCAGTTTGGTGGGTTTTGGGTTGACAGGTTCGTGGGTCAAAAACCCTGACCCAGTGTCTTTTTATTTGCAGGCTTGAAAGAAGACGACACCCTTCATGTGGTTCGTGGTTCAGGTGGTTTAAGTTAGTTTCAACGTACTCCAAGCCAGGTATTTGTGTTACTCGTGTAGTTTGAATTTTTTTCTTATAGTTCATTTTAATTATGATTCAAACTCCCAATTTGTTGAATAATGGAATAGGTGAGTCAATACTCACATGAGAATTAAATGTTTGGTAGCCTACAATTTTGAGAAGACAAGTTTGAATTTGAAAACTTCACCAACCATTTTGCATACTGATTATTTACATCTTCACCATCATCATGTACTATAAATAAGAGCTCAACTCAAGCTCTTAAATGCATCCCAAAACACATTCTCCATTGTATACTAAAAGAGTTAAATAGAGAGTTAGTGAGTATTAATCTCCTAATTACAAGAGATATAAAGATTAGTGCTTATCCTTGTAATTAGAGAGAAGTGTAATTCCTATTATTCTTATTAGTGAAACGTTTCTTTCCTTGCCTGTGGTTTTTACCCTATTGGGGTTTTTCACGTTAAATCTCGGTGTCTCTTTATTGTCGCTATTTCAATTATTACTAGCGGTTTGCTATAATTCGGTGTCGCTTTTCTTAACAAGTGGTATCAAGAGCTAAGGTCTAATATATAGTGTGTATTATTAATCTACTTATCGTATGCTCTGTGGTTGCCACGGGAGTGGATCGTCCACATCAGAAAATAAGTAAGATTAATTTCACTCGATAAATTCTCGGGTACTATTTCTCAGAAAAAATAGTATTGTCGAAAAGAAGATTGTGATTATAGCAATGTCTACGAAATTCGAAATTGAAAAATTTAACGGGAGTAATTTCTCGTTATGGAAACTAAAGATGAAAGCTATCCTGAGAAAGGATAAGTGTTTGGCGGCCATCAGTGGACGTTCCGCCGAAGTCACTGATGAAAAATGGGAAGAGATGGACGGTCAGGCTATCGCAAATCTTCATCTGGCACTAGCAGATGGCGTTTTGTCTAGCATAGAAGAAAAGAAGACGGCGAAAGAGATTTGGGATCACCTCGTAAAATTGTACGAGACCAAATCACTCCACAACAAGATATTCCTTAAGAGGAAACTTTATGCGTTACGCATGAATGAATCTACTTCAGTTAATGAGCACATTAATTCTTTGAATACTCTATTTTCTCAACTCGCTTCATTAAGCTGCAATATAGAGCCAAAAGAACGTGCTGAACTTTTACTTCAGAGTACCTGATTCGTATGATCAACTCATTATTAACTTAACCAATAATGTTCTCTCGGAGTATCTAGTCTATGATGAAGTTGCGGCTGCTATTCTAGAAGAAGAAAATCGGCGCAATAACAAGGAGGACAAACAGGCCGGTTCACGACAAGTGGAGGCCTTGGTGGTGTCAGGAGGGAGATCAACGGAACGTGGCCCAAGTGGGAGTCACAATCATGGTAAACCAAAGTCTAAAAAGAAGAAGACCTATACATGCTACAATTGTGGCAAGAAAGGTCACCTGAAGAAGGATTGTCGGAGTTTAAATAACTCAAATCCTCAAGGAAATATTGCAAGCACTTCAGATGATGGGACTGCTTTGGTTAGTGAGGCAGTGGTAGCAAATGAAGGCAGAAAGACATTTGTTGATGTCTGGTTATTTGACTCGGGAGCTACTTTTCACATGACCCCTAGAAGAGAATGGTTCAAACAATATGAACGTATCTCAGGTGGACCTGTATACAGTTGCAATGATCATGAACTAAAGATCATTGGAATTGGAGATATCATTCTGAAGATGCACGATGGTACAGTTCGTACTATTCAAGGTGTACGACACGTGGAGGGTTTGAAGAAGAACTTATTGTCTTTAGGACAATTGGATGATCTTGGTTATAAGATGGTGATACATGAAAAGATCATGATAATCAAGAAAGGCGCGGTTGTACTTATGAAAGGAGAAAATGTGGGTGCTAATTTATACATTCTGAAAGGCGAGACGGTACAGGAATCGGAAGCATCTGTTGCTTCAAATAGTTCAAGTGATAAAGTTGCTATGACATGGCATCAAAAGCTTGGACACATGTCTGAGCAAGGTATGAAGATTCTTGTCGAAAGAAATCTTATTCCTGGTCTTACAAAGGTATCGCTACCTTTCTGTGAGCATTGTGTAATCAGCAAGCAGCATCGCCTGAAGTTTAACACATCAAATTCTAGAAGTAAATTGATTCTAGAATTGGTTCACTCTGATGTGTGGCAAGCACCAGTTCAATCCCTAGGAGGAGCAAAGTATTTTGTATCATTTATTGATGATTATACTAGGAGATGTTGGGTGTACCCAATCAAGAGAAAGGCGGATGTGTTTGAAGTTTTCAAAGTTTACAAAGCGCGGGTTGAACTTGAATCTGGTAAAAAGATCAAGTGTTTAAGGACTGATAATGGAGGAGAATACACTGGTGATGAATTTGATAAGTTTTGCAAACAAGAAGGTATCAAAAGACAGTTCACGACGGCATACACTCCTCAACAAAATGGAGTGGCAGAGCGGATGAACAGAACCTTGTTAGATAGAACAAGGGCGATGTTGGCAACTGCAAGCTTGGGAAAATCATTCTGGGCAGAAGCAGTAAGTACTGCCTGTTACGTGATAAATCGGTCACCATCAACTGCAATTGAGTTGAAATCGCCGATGGAAATGTGGACTGGAAAACCAGTTAATTATTCTGACCTTCATGTATTTGGAAGTCCTGTGTACGTAATGTACAATTCTCAAGAAACGACAAAGTTGGATCCGAAGTCCAGAAAGTGTTTGTTCTTGGGGTATGCTGATGGAGTTAAGGGGTATATATATATATATATATACGCTTGTGGGACCCCACTGCCCACAAAGTAGTCATCAGCAGAGATGTTGTCTTTACAGAAGACAAAGATATTGAAGATGTTAGCACTTCAAAAGAAACTATACCGATACAGGTGGGTAATGAATTTCATAAAGATTCTTCTGAAGCAGTACCAGAGCACGATGAAAATCAAGTAGTCGTTGATGAAGCTCCAGTGACTCGTATTTCTAATCGGGAAAGGAAACGTCCAGGGTGGCACTCAGATTATATTATGGAAAGCAATGTTGCATATTGTCTTCTAACAGAGGAAGGAGAGCCAACAACTCTTCGTGAGGCACTGAATCATTCAGATGCATCTCAGTGGATGACATCCATGCAGGAAGAAATTGAAGCTCTTCATAAAAATAAAACATGGGAACTTGTGCCATTGCCGAAAGGTAGAAAACCTATTGGAAATAAATGGGTGTATAAGATTAAGCGAAATGGCGATGATCAAGTGGAGCGGTATCGTGCAAGACTGGTGGTTAAAGGATATGCTCAGAAAGAAGGTACGGACTTTAATGAAATATTTTCTCCTGTGGTTCGACTTACAACAATTCGAGTAGTTCTAGCGATGTGTGCTACATTTAATTTGCATCTAGAGCAGCTAGATGTGAAAACTGCATTTCTTCATGGAAATCTTGAAGAAGAAATTTATATGCTTCAACCAGAAGGTTTTGAACTACAAGGAAAAAAGAACTTGGTTTGCAGGTTAAAGAAATCTCTGTATGGTCTCAAACAGGCGCCGAGATGTTGGTACAAGAGATTTGATTCTTTCATAATGAGCCTTGAATATAACAGACTTTATGCGGACCCTTGTGCATATTTCAAGAGGTTTAGGGACAATGATTTTGTCATTTTGCTGTTATATGTAGACGACATGTTGGTTGCAGGCCCCAACAAAGATTGTATTAATAAGCTGAAGGCTCAATTGGCTAGGGAGTTTGAAATGAAAGACTTGGGTGCCGCAAACAAGATTCTAGAGATGCAAATTCACCGAGACAGAGATAATAGGAAGATTTGGCTTTCTCAAAAGAATTATTTGAAGAAAGTCTTGCAGCGCTTCAATATGCAAGATAGTAAGCCAATCTCAACCCCACTTCCTACTAATCTCAAGTTATCCTCCGTTATGTGTCCTAGCAGTGAATACGAGAGGAAGGAGATGTCTCGCGTACCGTATGCATCAGCAGTGGGAAGTTTAATGTTCGCAATGATATGTACAAGACCAGACATTACACATGCAGTGGGAGTAGTTAGTCGGTACATGGCGAATCCTGGTAAAGAACATTGGAATGCGGTAAAGAGGATCCTTAAATACATCAAGGGAACCTTAGATGTTGCATTATGTTATGGGGTCGGAATTTATTGTCAAAGGGTATGTTGATTCAGATTATGCAGGTGATATCGATAAAAGTAAATCTACCACTGCATATGTTTTCACACTTTGTGGTGGAATAGTAAGTTGGGTTTCAAAACTGCAGTCAGTTGTGGCGACGTCAACAACAGAAGCAGAATATGTAGCAGCTACTCAAGCTACTAAAGAGGCAGTATGGTTGAAGATGATGTTGGAGGAACTCGGGCACAAACAAAGAATATCACTCTATTTTGTGACAACCAGAGTGCCTTGCATGTGGCAAGGAATCCGACATTTCATTCAAAGACAAAGCATATACGAGTTCAGTATCACTTCGTTCGTGAGAAAGTGGAAGAAGGAACCGTGGATATGCAGAAAATTCATACTGATAAAAATGTGGCTGATTTTCTAACAAAGTCAATCAATCGTGACAAGTTTATTTGGTGCCGTTCCTCATGCGGCCTATCAGAGACGTAAGCAACATCATTGGCAAAGAAGGATTATCGTGTGAAGATTTTTTGGGCTTCAATCAAATCTTCAAGTGGAAGATTGTTGAATAATGGAGTAGGTGAGTCAATACTCACATGGGAATTAAATGTTTGGTAGCCTACAATTTTGAGAAGACAAGTTTGAATTTGAAAACTTCACCAACCATTTTGCATACTGATTATTTACATCTTCACCATCATCATGTACTATAAATAAGAGCTCAACTCAAGCTCTTAAATGCATCCCAAAACACATTCTCCATTGTATACTAAAAAGTTAAATAGAGAGTTAGTGAGTATTAATCTCCTAATTACAAGAGATATAAAGATTAGTGCTTATCCTTGTAATTAGAGAGAAGTGTAATTCCTATTATTCTTATTAGTGAAACGTTTCTTTCCTTGCCCGTGGTTTTTACCCTATTGGGGTTTTCCACGTTAAATCTCGATGTCTCTTTATTGTCGCTATTTCAATTATTACTAGCGGTTTGCTATAATTCGGTGTCGCTTTTCTTAACACAATTTAGAGATATGGTGGAGAATCCCGACTTCAATGTATGTTCCCCCCGTCCATGAACATAGGGGTAAGTCCTTATTTGACCTGTTACTTTATTCAAACTTTTACGTTGCAATTATTATTATTATTATTATTATTATAATAATAATAATTATCACTTATATTTTGTTAACTGTAACATGTTTATTGCTATTACGGCAAACGATGACGCTACATGAAACTGTTTTCTCGATGCTCACAAGGGGACCTGATATGAAATTGGATATGCTTAGGAACATAATAAATCATCATTCTCTTCCTTTATTTGTCGTGTATTATTATTATTATATTATTATTATTATTATTATTATTATTATATTATTATGTTTTTGACTAATAATTAAAGCTGATGTTGTGTTTAAAATGAATAATAGTGCCTCCAGAGGAAAAATATGCTACACAACTAGCACAAGTTGAAGAAATGGGTTTTACGGATGCTCGTGATAATCTTGATGCACTGACAGCTCACGAAGGTAATGTTTATGCTGCGGTTGAACTGTTAGAAATCCTTTCTAAATATCGTTAGGGGTCTGTTGTTATTGATTGGCGACTATTGTGAAATATTGGTTAGTTTGTGAACTTTATGGTATTTGAATGTAGGAATTCTTAATAGTAGTAAAACAGCTCGTACCGTGTAGCACTTTTATTATTGGATGTTTGAAGGCCTCGAGCCAGTAACTAACTTTTCATGCTAAGTTTGACATGTGAGATGTTGCACCAGTGTCCAGTATAGAATGTTGGAAGATTCTTGAGTCAAGCATACACCAATCATAATGTTTAGAAGTTAGTAAAACGTACTAGATCGGAAAGATTAGTAATGTCACTCTTGTTATCGATGACATAGTAAATCAGAAATACAATAGTTTGCCACGAAATCAATCAATCCGAAGACATTAACAGTAAGATATGTATGTAATTTAACATTTTGTTATTGGTGTATGATGGAATGCTTTATTACCTACAAATCTACAATCGGTCACAAAGTTCATAAATGAACATTCAACATCAGAAACATATGCTTAACGGATTTGACCACTATGACTCCATCTTGAAAGAACTCATCAAATTCAATCCAGTTGATAACATTAATAAGATACCACTACAAGATTAAAAAAAAAAAAAAGCCCTTGCTCAATAAGGCAGGTGAGATTTTGATTCAAGGTTGTAGACATCTAGGGCAGTACCGAAGGGTATATATCTACTTTCATCATCTAGACAGCCTCATATGCAAGAGCCATTGCTTTCGCCTCACTTTTCGCCTGAGATTTTGTTCCCATAATCCCATCACTTCACTTCTTTCTGTACTATAAAATTTGCCTGATAAATCATTGAAGATATCAGTTAAGATTCTACCTTATACATAAATACCATAAAATAAATATAATCATATCATACGCGTAATCAAATAGGTATAAACTTTGTTCCAAAGCAGGAACACCTTTTTTTTTGCACGAACACCTTTTTTTTTGCACGAATAAATATGAAACCTATCAACTAATTATGTGGAAAACAGTTGATTTAATTGATTTTGATAAATGTACATATAGTAATATAAGTCAACATAGCTTGCAAACTTTTGGGAATCATTCTCTACTTAGACAGTTAGACCACACATTATGGGAGCGTTGTGTGTATTTAGAAGTGGTGTGAGTTGGCGGTTTTTTGATGATGTAACAGTGTGGGTTTGTGGTGTGGGTTTTAATTGTGTTATGTTGGTGTGGATTTAGTAAAAAGAGGATAAAAGTAATATATTAAGAATAATAATAAAAAATTAAATAATCACAATATAGCATTCCAAACTCACCTTTTTCTTTCTCCGTTGAAAACCCACCCACCTCCAACACACACCTAAACCCACGCCTCGTAACATGGCTAGGGGTGTTGGTTTGATGCCACATGTGATCCCATGGACAAAAGAGATGCTACTTAACAAGTCGTCTTATGGCAGCATATTTGAATATGTAGGGCTTTATGGTTATCAAACCCTTAGTATTTGAGTTATATAATCAAATTTACCCTTGTTACAAAGTATGTATGACATAGTAATTGATTAATTTGAATTAACAAAGTAATCACTAAGAGTTTCTAAAATTACTATAACGATAAATCCGCCAGTTCCAAGAATTTGAGTACCTAGAACAAGGTAAAAAAAAAGATTCTAAGCTCTAACGAATAATATAAGCTATTTAAAAACATGTAAAAAGGACCTGTAGGCCCTCAACTGAAAGGACCCGTTCATATACATTATAAACGATTCACAATAGTTGATTACATCGCGAGGTACTGGACCTCTATATGATACATTTTACAAACATTGCATTCGTTTTTAAAAGACAAACTTTCATTACATCTAAAGTTGACGGCATGCATACCATTTCATAATATATCCAACTATAACTGACTTAGTAATAATCTTGATGAACTCAACGACTCAAATGCAACGTCTTTTGAAATATGTCATGAATGACTCCAAGTAATATCTCTAATATGAGCAAATGCACAGCGGAAGATTTTTTTCAAACCTGAGAATAAACATGCTTTAAAGTGTCAACCAAAAGGTTGGTGGGTTCATTAGTTTATCATAAACAATCATTTTCAATAATATAATAGACCACAAGATACTCATATTTCGAAAACAATCTGTGCAGGTCTGCTCACTGCTGTAAAATCATTCATACGATATATAAACACCTGTTAACCGACATTAACAAATGCATCTAGAATATCCCCAATATACATGTACACTCATCTGTATATAAAATCGAAGTACTAAAGCATCCATAACATGGATGGGGTTCGTTGGGCCCATAGATCTATCTTCAGGATTCGCGTAAATTTGGGAGTCTGTTCCCAAATTCTTAGTCTACCAAGCTAAAAAAGGTGATATCCGGTATAATAATTCAACCATAGAATGTAGTTTCAGTACTTGTGTTTATTTCGTAAAAACAGTTATAAAAGCAGCGCATGTATTCTCAGTCCCAAAATATATATTGCAAAAGCATTTAAAAAAGGAGCAAATGAAACTCATAATACAATATTTTGTAGTAAAAATATTTATACGACGATACTGAACAATGCAGGGTTGGCCTTGGATTCACGAACCTATATCATTTGTATCTTTATTAATATACATAATTGTAATCGAACACATATATGTATAAATTTGTTAGTTATATCCTTTTTATATTAATAGCATATATATGTTTCATATATTCATTTTGTATATAAAAATATTAATTTTTGTTATGTTATATGTATTAAATATATCATTTTTATATTAATAATAATAGTTATAATAATACTAAAATAATATTAGTAATGGTAAAGATGATTATAATATTTAATATTATTAATAAGATAATAATGTTAGTAATTCTATTAATAATAATAATAATGATATTAATGTTAATAAATGTAAAGATATTAATTTTATCGTTAATAATAATTATGATAATGATTTTTAGTAACTACATAATAATACTGATAACAATAATAATGATAGTTTTAGTGATGTCAAAATAATAATTCTAGTAAAAATGATGATGATGATAATAATAATAATAATAATAATAATAATAATAATAATAATAATAATAATAATAATAATAATAATAATAGTAATTTTTAATAATAACGATACTAATAATTGTAATTGTAATCATATTTATAATAATGATAATATTTATAATGATACATATGTTAATAATAATAATAATAATAATAATAATAATAATAATAATAATAATAATAATAATAATAATAATAATAATAATAATAATAATAATAATAATAATAATAATAATAATGATAATAATGCCCATAATCGTAGTAGTGATAATAATACTAAAATGATAATTTAATGATAATAACATTAATAATATTTATACTAATAATAATATTTGTCATAATACTTATAACTATGATAATAATAATAATTATTACAATTCTTATAGTAACAATAATAATAACAACAACAATATTAATAATCATGGTAATAACAATAACAATAATAATCATAATAGTAATGATAATAATAATAATAATAATAATAATAATAATAATAATAATAATAATAATAATAATAATAATAATAATAATAATAGAAATAGAAAAAAAAAATGTATACCTTTTAAAGATGTAGCGACCCGTCCTTATCCACCTGGACGAAGTCATCAACATTTGGTCCCATTGCGATGATCGACTCCAAGTAATGTCCTTAAATTGAGCAAATGCGCAGCGGAAGACTTAATTCGTACCTGAGAATAAACATGCTTTAAAGTGTCAACCAAAAGGTTGGTGAGTTCATAGCTTTATCATAACAATCATTTCAATATTTTAATAGACCACAGGATTTCATAATCATAAACATAATACACTCGCAAGTGTATGTAAAGCATTCTAAGTGGTTGAGCACTTGGTAACCATACTTAACATTTAATCACGTCGCATATTCCCTTTATTATGAAATCTCACTACACCGTATCAAGTGTAGTCACCGAAACGAAGTACTGTGCAACCGTTGAATACTGGTCGTCCAGCCCGGTTGGGGTTGTCAGGCCCGATAGATCTATCAACAGGATTCGCGTTTACAATACCACATGTAAATAGTAGTTACCAAGCTACAGGGAAGTATGCCAGTGGTACAACTCAACGTAGAATATATTTTTAAGTACTTGTGTCTATTTCGTAAACATTTATAAAAGCAGCGCATGTATTCTCAGCCCAAAAGTATATATTGCAAAAGCAATTAAAAAGGGAGCAAATGAAACTCACCATACTGTATTTTGTAGTAAAAATACATATAACGTCATTTAACAAGTATAGGGTTGGCCTTGGATTCACGAACCTATATTATTCATATATTTATTAAAACATATACTTGTAATCGAACAAGTTTAGATATTATTATTAATTGTTATTTCAGTAACTTGTATGTTTCATTGGTAACTATTTTAACTATATTTATTTTATATACCTTAGATAAAAAATTAGTATTTATTATGAAAATATTAATGTTGTTATGCGATATGTTTTAAATATATTCTTATATAGTTATTTATTTGTTAAAATAATATCAATAATAATAATTAAAAATTTGTATCTTTTTATGATAATAATAATAAGACTAAAAGTAATTAGATTTAGTAATGATACTGCTATTAATAGTTTTGATAATACTTATAATAATAATAAAAATGATAATTTTTAATAAAAATACTTTCGTTAATAATAATAATTTTAAAAAATGATAATTTTAGTGATAATACTAATGATAATAATAGTAATAACAATAATAATACTAGTAGTGATATTAGTAATACAAATAATGATATTAAATATAATAATTTTAATGTTAAAATATTAATGATAATAATAATAGAAATTTTGTGAAAATATTAGTAATACTCATAAAGATAATAATAATGATATAAATAATGAAGATAATGAAAATAATAATAATAATAATAATAATAATAATAATAATAATAATAATAATAATAATAATAATAATAATAATAATAATAATAATACTATTAATGAAAATACTACCTCATGTAAGTAGGCTTTAAAAAGGAAAAGAATGCCATAGACAAGCTCGAACCCGCGACCTATCGTTAACCACACACACGCCTAACCATCCCACTGTTGATTACTTGTTGGAATTATCTCTTACACTTAATTTGTTTAAACCGAATTCAGTCCAACCAACTTGTGACACAGCCCAACGAAATTACAAGAACTCGGCCCAACTCATTAAATTATTTACGGCCCAACAGTAAATGCCCATGTCTCGGCCCAATGGTATGTCTCAGCCCACTGTTCATAGCATCTTCTATATATATATAAAAAAATTGCTTTAGCCTAGTTTCGAACCCATGACCTCTTGATTAAACACCCACACTCTTAACCATTCTTCCAATTCCTCTCTTCTGTCCTAGTACCCGAATTATATGTATATATTCCGTATTATTTTCTGTCCCCCTCCTTCTTTAAACTCTTAATCGACTACAGGACACCCAATACCCACCATCCATCAACATGATCTTTACCAACTTCCCTATATTGTCGGCTGAATGTTAAAAAAAAACTAGGACACGTTCCAAAAAAAATAATAATAATAATAAACTAATACTTCGTAATATTTTATACCCGATTTTTGAGTGGGTTCTAAAAAGGAAACAAATATATGTAAAGTAGATGTAATCGTGTCATCCCAGCTAATTCACTCAATTTTGTCGGTCAGTGATATATTTGGAACAGAATAATCACAATAAACTAGTATTGGCAAATCATGGTTCTAGCAGGAAGTAGAAAAGAAAAAAAAATATATTAAGGTGCCTGGTTCTTCGGTTTAACTCTTCAGGAACACAGAAGGTATTAGCAGTTGCAGGTGATGGTTGCTTGGTGGTTTGGGAATGTAACGATTGCAGGTGGTGGTGGTTCTCGGGTTGAAGGTGATTAATGGGTGTGGTTTTTGGATTTTGGTTTACACAGGAACAGACGCAGGTATAGCAGCAGCAATAAAACAAATAGTAGCTGTAGGGTTTCGATGGTGGTTGTTGAAAGTGGAGTGTGATGGTTGTAACATCCCGCCTTTTTCCGTTAAATTTATTTTTAACACCGTCTTTTTTCTTTTAAATAATACCTTTCGTTATTTAAATTCGTAGTTTCCGTTGACTAACGTTCATAAAAATTCCGTCATTTAATTATAACATCTCTCGTTAACTTGCGTTTTAAAAATATTCGATCGGTTAAATCCCGCACCCGCTTTGAAACTCGAGGGACCGGAGTTGCCAAATGGGCAAACTAGTTGACTAGGTCAACTAGTCAACCCATTTCATCCATTCCATCATCTCCCTCATCCCTTTTCTCTCCATCTCAAGAACACACACACAAACCCATTCCATTCATTCATCATCTAAATTCAATCTTGGAAGCTCACAACAAATCCGACTACATATTCTTGATCCTCTCATCATCCTCTACGATTTGATACTAACTTCATTGATTTTGGGTAACATTTCTAAAACTCTAGATTTCTCTAAATTCGTGTTTTTGATTTGAAATGGTGTTAGTTAGTGTCTATGGCTCAAGTCTAACATGAATATATGTTTGGTTTGCTCGATTTGTTGTTTTTGGAGTAACTAGCATGAACTTGAAATGGGTGTGCTTAATCCTTGATTTTGGATGAGTTAATTTTGTTAGATTGTTAAAGTGCATGTTTTAATTGTGTTACTAGTATCACTAGCTTCGTTTTGATGCGTAGGTTGATTAAGAAAACTTCAAAAACATGAATATTGATTTTGTGATGTTTGACTAGGGTTTGATAGTTCTTGACATGAACTTTTGGATGCTTAAATGCCATGGAATGTTAATTGTTAGTGTTTAGTAGTAATGTATGCTTCGTTACCTTCGAAACGGCATATCATATGTGTGAATTGGATTCCCGAAACTTAAAATGCAATTGATGAACTTGAAACTTTGAAAATGGACTTTTAAATGATCACTTGACGAGAAATCGGTTATGGAAAATGTTGTTTTTGTTTGATGAAACATGTTTAGTTGTGTTCCTAGTCAAAAGAGCTTTCCAACGGTATAAGATACGCTTTCTAATTGTTTACGGTTTGAGTTTTGCGTTTGTTTGAAATTTTACCAAGCCTTGAACAAGTGAAACAGGCCTGGGACCAGGCCACGGCCATTGTCGCGGCGCGACAGGCCTGGCCGCGGTGCGACATAAGCCGCGTCCAGATTCTGTTTCCCTTGACCCTTTTTACTAAAAATGTTTGACATGTTCTAGACCTCCAATTTACATGCAACTTGTTTTAACATGCTTATATATGAATAACTAGCATAGAAAAATAGTTCGGGACCCGACCCGAACGTGTTGACTTTTTCGTTGACTTTGACCAAGTTTGACTTTTAGTCAAACTTAACCAAACTTTTATACAATCGTTCTAACATGCTTTTATACTTGATTCTTGCATGAAACTTGACAACGTGATTCACATGCTATACTTAATCGAGTCGTAACGAGCCATAGGACTAATTGAACACATTTCACCCGACCTTGTGTCGTAACCGGTTAATTGATATAACTTACTTGTTTAGGTCAAGGCTAAGCAACTTTCATGCACACGTTTACTTGTTGAAGTACTTTTATACTCGTGCACTCGAGGTGAGATCATAGTCCCACCTTTTCAACAACTTTTTATACTTTTAAATTGTGGGCTGAGAAACATATACTTTGTTACATTTTGTACTACTTGCTTTTATACTTTGAACACAAGTACAAGGAAAACAAACATTCCACAGCGAGTTAGAACAAAAATCCTCAATTCGATTATCATTAGTTACACTTGCAGGGTGTAAGCGAGAACTTATATTGTGTGGCCATACGGGTTTGACAAACCCTCATTACGGACTATTGTGATGAAATATATTTTCGGGAAACAGTGTATGTTCTAACACTATTGTGATGGGGTTCTATGGAAGGAAACGTTAAGTCTTGATAATTGGGTGCTCGCGAACCAACTTTTGGAATGCAACTTTTGGATGATCAATTTATGGAAATACTAAATCTTGTGGTTCAAAATATAACATTTACTAATACACCTATGATTTCACCAACGTTTTTCGTTGACAGTTTTCTATATGTTTCTCAGGTTCATACATGGCTATTTGATACATGCTTCCGCGTACATTCATACTTGCTTGGGGTCAAGCATACATGCATACACTCTGATTTCTTGCTTGGAGTCAAGCATACATACATGCATACGCTAGTGATAGCACCTTTGGATTCAAACATTTTGTTTACATACTTACGCTATTTATAGCAACTGTGTTTTTAAACTAATTATGTCGCAAGTTATTTCATTTATACTTTATGACTTTTGTAAACTTAGACTTGTTGTCGAACGGTTTTGTAAACTAAACTTGCAAGTCTTGTACCTTTCAAATGAATGCGACATAATTTTGGTCAAACGAGTCTCATATAGGGACTACGACCACGCAACGGGACCTAAGTTAACGGCGCCGTCAATAACGGTTTTGGTCGGGTCGTTACAAGTGGTATCAGAGCATTGGTTGTAGGGAACTAGGACGTGCATTAGTGTGTCTAACAGAGTCGTTAGGACGCATTAGTGAGTCTAGACTACAACCGGATAGTTAGTATTTGCATTCTGACATACATTTGCTATAGATAGCACTTACTTGACTACTTGTGCATTATACTTGAATCATTCTTAGGCAAACTTTTTAATGGTACCCAACCTTCATCATACGAACTCGTATTCCGCCACTTTTTGGTAACACACGTAAATTCATGATTCATACACGTATGGATGACGACGACTTCATTAGTCACACTCGTTCGGGAACTCTGACTCCTTGGTTGTTATTTCCCCCGTCTCATCTTACTATCCATGAATGTTGTAAAGTCACTGTCACTACTCTAGATGAGTATCGTCATCACCATTTATCGCTACGGTTGCGTATTACTTGTTATCATGACTCGTTACTCTTTTCATACCTAAATACAATATTGTCTGACTCGAACCACATTGACGTGAACAACCAACTATACACTTCCCTCGGGGAACGCATCTTCAGAGTTGCACCAATTCTTTCGATTTAATACGAGTCACGTTTGAGACGTCGTTACGTTTTGTTTATCTTAGATTTTCGCGATGACACGAACTTGAATCTATGGAGTGATGTGGGAATGGAGGTATGAGTTAGCATAATATAACTACACTCGATCAACGTAGTTATATTACGGTAAGACATACCAAAGTTCTAGTGACGCGTGATGGTGGTTAGACTCGATCAACCTAAACACCACCATGTGCCATGTACATGACTTCATCTATTCATGTTTGGACATCTGAAAACTCCGAGAATATTTATAACAACCATACCGGGGACACACCTTCAATTATTGTCAAATTATATTTATGCTTCCGAATGAATTGCCGATTCCATTCGATTTCAACCGTATGTCACACGGGTATACTAGCTCGTCCTCGCACAGTCTTATTGACTAACTACAACTTACTCGTTATGCTCACATCGGGGCGGAAACTTCTTTTGCATCACCCTCGTACTTCCGGTTCAGGAGGTCCTTATTCTAAATTCCCAATGGAGAGAGACTCTCCACGTTATACTAGTATTCACCTCGAGGGTGAATAGTTCCGACGAACGTTTTTCTTTCAGAAACCGAGGAGAACTTGCCCCGACGAACGTTTTTGGAAACCGATAAATCTTCCGCGACGCGAATTTTCTTGAGAAACTTGTCCTAGCTAACGTTTTCAATTCCTAGCAAACTTGTTCAATATGCCTTAGGGAAATATACCCCGTTTCGGATCGAGATCCTCGTTTCACTTCTAGATTTTGGAGTGCCTTACAAAAAGCCTCGGGACCGCGTTTAGACATGAGTACCGCGTACCATCCACAACCCGACGGACCGAACAAACATGCGATTTAAGTCTTGAAAACCATAATTCGAATTTGTATTACCAACTTCAAATTTACTTGAGAAAAGTATTTTCCTTAACCGAATCCTCATACTACAATGATTTTCATTCGATTCTTAACATCACACCTTTTGAAACCACATATGACTGGAAACGTCATTCTCCGTTGTCGAACCAAGTAAACGATGATCAATTCACCGGGGCCGAGGTTATTCATGAGCAACCGAGAAAATTTATTCATATTCAGGTAAAACCCTACGCGACTCGTAATCACCAAGAGCTACGCCAATGTTAGACGTAAACATTTCAAATAAACCGCGTCACGTTAAGAGTCGCACCTTGGAAAGGTGCAATCCGTTTCGGGAAAACGTAGGAAGCTAAATCTGCGATATTTTGATCCTTTAAATTCTTGGGGTGTTTTGGACCCGTCGCTAGCCGTTTAGACTTTTCCGACTCATTTTGGGTCTCCGTTTATCCTACATCCGATGTATCAACTCGAAGACGTGTTTTGCGAAACGAGAACTTGTTATCTTCTTTGATGAACTCACTATCGACGATAAACCTCACTTCCTAGGAGGACCGGAAACCATAAAAATCATGGAACCAAACCTTAAAACAACATACGACCCCGACCTTCAGGTTCGTTGAAATACCCTAGAACGTACTTCTCCCTCACTCGTAGAATTGGCAACGCAAGATCTCGAGGAAGATTCAACAACTACTACTTCCAACTAAATTTCGGGACGAATGTCTTTTGAGTTGTGGATAATGTAACATCCCGCCTTTTTCCGTTAAATTTATTTTTAACACCGTCTTTTTTCTTTTAAATAATACCTTTCGTTATTTAAATTCGTAGTTTCCGTTGACTAACGTTCATAAAAATTCCGTCATTTAATTATAACATCTCTCGTTAACTTGCGTTTTAAAAATATTCGATCGGTTAAATCCCGCACCCGCTTTGAAACTCGAGGGACCGGAGTTACCAAATGGGCAAACTAGTTGACTAGGTCAACTAGTCAACCCATTTCATCCATTCCATCATCTCCCTCATCCCTTTTCTCTCCATCTCAAGAACACACACACAAACCCATTCCATTCATTCATCATCTAAATTCAATCTTGGAAGCTCACAACAAATCCGACTACATATTCTTGATCCTCTCATCATCCTCTACGATTTGATACTAACTTCATTGATTTTGGGTAACATTTCTAAAACTCTAGATTTCTCTAAATTCGTGTTTTTGATTTGAAATGGTGTTAGTTAGTGTCTATGGCTCAAGTCTAACATGAATATATGTTTGGTTTGCTCGATTTGTTGTTTTTGGAGTAACTAGCATGAACTTGAAATGGGTGTGCTTAATCCTTGATTTTGGATGAGTTAATGTTGTTAGATTGTTAAAGTGCATGTTTTAATTGTGTTACTAGTATCACTAGCTTCGTTTTGATGCGTAGGTTGATTAAGAAAACTTCAAAAACATGAATATTGATTTTGTGATGTTTGACTAGGGTTTGATAGTTCTTGACATGAACTTTTGGATGCTTAAATGCCATGGAATGTTAATTGTTAGTGTTTAGTAGTAATGTATGCTTCATTACCTTCGAAACGGCATATCATATGTGTGAATTGGATTCCCGAAACTTAAAATGCAATTGATGAACTTGAAACTTTGAAAATGGACTTTTAAATGATCACTTGACGAGAAATCGGTTATGGAAAATGTTGTTTTTGTTTGATGAAACATGTTTAGTTGTGTTCCTAGTCAAAAGAGCTTTCCAACGGTATAAGATACGCTTTCTAATTGTTTACGGTTTGAGTTTTGCGTTTGTTTGAAATTTTACCAAGCCTTGAACAAGTGAAACAGGCCTGGGACCAGGCCACGGCCATTGTCGCGGCGCGACAGGCCTGGCCGCGGCGCGACATAAGCCGCGTCCAGATTCTGTTTCCCTTGACCCTTTTTACTAAAAATGTTTGACATGTTCTAGACCTCCAATTTACATGCAACTTGTTTTAACATGCTTATATATGAATAACTAGCATAGAAAAATAGTTCGGGACCCGACCCGAACGTGTTGACTTTTTCGTTGACTTTGACCAAGTTTGACTTTTAGTCAAACTTAACCAAACTTTTATACAATCGTTCTAACATGCTTTTATACTTGATTCTTGCATGAAACTTGACAACGTGATTCACATGCTATACTTAATCGAGTCGTAACGAGCCATAGGACTAATTGAACACATTTCACCCGACCTTGTGTCGTAACCGGTTAATTGATATAACTTACTTGTTTAGGTCAAGGCTAAGCAACTTTCATGCACACGTTTACTTGTTGAAGTACTTTTATACTCGTGCACTCGAGGTGAGATCATAGTCCCACCTTTTCAACAACTTTTTATACTTTTAAATTGTGGGCTGAGAAACATATACTTTGTTACATTTTGTACTACTTGCTTTTATACTTTGAACACAAGTACAAGGAAAACAAACATTCCACAGCGAGTTAGAACAAAAATCCTCAATTCGATTATCATTAGTTACACTTGCAGGGTGTAAGCGAGAACTTATATTGTGTGGCCATACGGGTTTGACAAACCCTCATTACGGACGGTTCGCTACCGTCTACGGATGAAATATATTTTCGGGAAACAGTGTATGTTCTAACACTATTGTGATGGGGTTCTATGGAAGGAAACGTTAAGTCTTGATAATTGGGTGCTCGCGAACCAACTTTTGGAATGCAACTTTTGGATGATCAATTTATGGAAATACTAAATCTTGTGGTTCAAAATATAACATTTACTAATACACCTATGATTTCACCAACGTTTTTCGTTGACAGTTTTCTATATGTTTCTCAGGTTCATACATGGCTATTTGATACATGCTTCCGCGTACATTCATACTTGCTTGGGGTCAAGTGAAATGTCCCGTTCTTATTGATTAAAAACGTTCCATATTAATTGATTTCGTTGCGAGGTTTTGACCTCTATATGAGACGTTTTTCAAAGACTGCATTCATTTTTAAACAAACCATAACCTTTATTTCATCAATAAAGGTTTAAAAAGCTTTACGTAGATTATCAAATAATGATAATCTAAAATATCCTGTTTACACACGACCATTACATAATGGTTTACAATACAAATATGTTACAACAAAATAAGTTCCTTGAATGCAGTTTTTACACAATATCATACAAGCATGGACTCCAAATCTTGTCCTTATTTAAGTATTCGACAGCGGAAGCTCTTAATAATCACCTGAGAATAAACATGCTTAAAACGTCAACAAAAATGTTGGTGAGTTATAGGTTTAACCTATATATATATATCAAATCGTAACAATAGACCACAAGATTTCATATTTCAATACACATCCCATACATAGAGATAAAAATCATTCATATGGTGAACACCTGGTAACCGACAATAACAAGATGCATATATAAGAATATCCCCATCATTCCGGGACACCCTTCGGATATGATATAAATTTCGAAGTACTAAAGCATCCGGTACTTTGGATGGGGTTTGTTAGGCCCAATAGATCTATCTTTAGGATTCGCGTCAATTAGGGTGTCTGTTCCCTAATTCTTAGATTACCAGACTTAATAAAAAGGGGCATATTCGATTTCGATAATTCAACCATAGAATGTAGTTTCACGTACTTGTGTCTATTTTGTAAATCATTTAAAAAAACCTGCATGTATTCTCATCCCAAAAATATTAGATTTTAAAAGTGGGACTATAACTCACTTTCACAGATTTTTACTTCGTCGGGAAGTAAGACTTGGCCACTGGTTGATTCACGAACCTATAACAATATATACATATATATCAAAGTATGTTCAAAATATATTTACAACACTTTTAATATATTTTGATGTTTTAAGTTTATTAAGTCAGCTGTCCTCGTTAGTAACTTACAACTAGTTGTCCACAGTTAGATGTACAGAAATAAATCGATAAATATTATCTTGAATCAATCCACGACCCAGTGTATACGTATCTCAGTATTGATCACAACTCAAACTATATATATTTTGGAATCAACCTCAACCCTGTATAGCTAACTCCAACATTTACATATAGAGTGTCTATGGTTGTTCCGAAATATATATAGATGTGTCGACATGATAGGTCGAAACATTGTATACGTGTCTATGGTATCTCAAGATTACATAATATATAATACAAGTTGATTAAGTTATGGTTGGAATAGATTTGTTACCAATTTTCACGTAGCTAAAATGAGAAAAATTATCCAATCTTGTTTTACCCATAACTTCTTCATTTTAAATCCGTTTTGAGTGAATCAAATTGCTATGGTTTCATATTGAACTCTATTTTATGAATCTAAACAAAAAAATTATAGGTTTCTAGTCGGAAAAATAAGTTACAAGTCATTTTTGTAAAGGTAGTCATTTCAGTCGAAAGAACGACGTCTAGATGACCATTTTAGAAAACATACTTCCACTTTGAGTTTAACCATAATTTTTGGATATAGTTTCATGTTCATAATAAAAATCATTTTCTCAGAATAACAACTTTTAAATCAAAGTTTATCATAGTTTTTAATTAACTAACCCAAAACAGCCCGCGGTGTTACTACGACGGCGTAAATCCGGTTTTACGGTGTTTTTCGTGTTTCCAGGTTTTAAATCATTAAGTTAGCATATCATATAGATATAGAACATGTGTTTAGTTGATTTTAAAAGTCAAGTTAGAAGGATTAACTTTTGTTTGCGAACAAGTTTAGAATTAACTAAACTATGTTCTAGTGATTACAAGTTTAAACCTTCGAATAAGATAGCTTTATATGTATGAATCGAATGATGTTATGAACATCATTACTACCTTAAGTTCCTTGGATGAACCTACTGGAAAAGAGAAAAATGGATCTAGCTTCAATGGATTCTTGGATGGCTCAAAGTTCTTGAAGCAAAATCATGACACGAAAACAAGTTCAAGTAAGATCATCACTTGAAATAAGATTGTTATAGTTATAGAAATTGAACCAAAGTTTGAATATTATTATTACCTTGTATTAGAATGATAACCTACTGTAAGAAACAAAGATTTCTTGAGGTTGGATGATCACCTTACAAGATTGGAAGTGAGCTAGCAAACTTGAAAGTATTCTTGATTTTATGAAACTAGAACTTTTGGAATTTATGAAGAACACTTAGAACTTGAAGATAGAACTTGAGAGAGTTCAATTAGATGAAGAAAATTGAAGAATGAAAGTGTTTGTAGGTGTTTTTGGTCGTTGGTGTATGGATTAGATATAAAGGATATGTAATTTTGTTTTCATGTAAATAAGTCATGAATGATTACTCATATTTTTGTAATCTTATGAGATATTTCATGCTAGTTGCCAAATGATGGTTCCCACATGTGTTAGGTGACTCACATGGGCTGCTAAGAGCTGATCATTGGAGTGTATATACCAATAGTACATACATCTAAAAGCTGTGTATTGTACGAGTACGAATACGGGTGCATACGAGTAGAATTGTTGATGAAACTGAACGAGAATGTAATTGTAAGCATTTTTGTTAAGTAGAAGTATTTTGATAAGTGTATTGAAGTCTTTCAAAAGTGTATAAATACATATTAAAACACTACATGTATATACATTTTAACTGAGTCGTTAAGTCATCGTTAGTCGTTACATGTAAGTGTTGTTTTGAAACCTTTAGGTTAACGATCTTGTTAAATGTTGTTAACCCAATGTTTATAATATAAAAAGAGATTTTAAATTATTATATTATCATGATATTATGATGTACGAATATCTCTTAATATGATATATATACATTAAATGTCGTTACAACGATAAACGTTACATATATGTCTCGTTTCAAAATCATTAAGTTAGTAGTCTTGTTTTTACATATGTAGTTCATTGTTAATATAATTAATGATATGTTTACTTATCATAATATCATGTTAACTATACATATAACCATATATATGTCATCATATAGTTTTTTTACAAGTTTTAACGTTCGTGAATCACCGGTCAACTTGGGTGGTCAATTGTCTATATGAAACCTATTTCAATTAATCAAGTCTTAACAAGTTTGATTGCTTAACATGTTGGAAACATTTAATCATGTAAATATCAATCTCAATTAATATATATAAACATGGAAAAGTTCGGGTCACTACAGTACCTACCCGTTAAATAAATTTCGTCCCGAAATTTTAAGCTGTTGAAGGTGTTGACGAATCTTCTGGAAATAGATGCGGGTATTTCTTCTTCATCTGATCTTCACGCTCCCAGGTGAACTCGGGTCCTCTACGAGCATTCCATCGAACCTTAACAATTGGTATCTTGTTTTGCTTAAGTCTTTTAACCTCACGATCCATTATTTCGACTGGTTCTTCGATGAATTGGAGTTTTTCGTTGATTTGGATTTCATCTAACGGAATAGTGAGATCTTCTTTAGCAAAACATTTCTTCAAATTCGAGACGTGGAAAGTGTTATGTACAGCCGCGAGTTGTTGAGGTAACTCAAGTCGGTAAGCTACTGGTCCGACACGATCAATAATCTTGAATGGTCCAATATACCTTGGATTTAATTTCCCTCGTTTACCAAATCGAACAACGCCTTTCCAAGGTGAAACTTTAAGCATGACCATCTCTCCAATTTCAAATTCTATATCTTTTCTTTTAATGTCAGCGTAGCTCTTTTGTTGACTTTGGGCGGTTTTCAACCGTTGTTGAATTTGGATGATCTTCTCGGTAGTTTCTTGTATAATCTCCGGACCCGTAATCTGTCTATCCCCCACCTCACTCCAACAAATCGGAGACCTGCACTTTCTACCATAAAGTGCTTCAAACGGCGCCATCTCAATGCTTGAATGGTAGCTGTTGTTGTAGGAAAATTCTGCTAACGGTAGATGTCGATCCCAACTGTTTCCGAAATCAATAACACATGCTCGTAGCATGTCTTCAAGCGTTTGTATCGTCCTTTCGCTCTGCCCATCAGTTTGTGGATGATAGGCAGTACTCATGTCTAGACGAGTTCCTAATGCTTGCTGTAATGTCTGCCAGAATCTTGAAATAAATCTGCCATCCCTATCAGAGATAATAGAGATTGCTATTCCATGTCTGGAGACGACTTCCTTCAAATACAGTCGTGCTAACTTCTCCATTTTGTCATCTTCTCTTATTGGTAGGAAGTGTGCTGATTTGGTGAGACGATCAACTATTACCCAAATAGTATCAAAACCACTTGCAGTCCTTGGCAATTTAGTGATGAAATCCATGGTAATGTTTTCCCATTTCCATTCCGGGATTTCGGGTTGTTGAAGTAGACCTGATGGTTTCTGATGCTCAGCTTTGACCTTAGAACACGTCAAACATTCTCCTACGTATTTAGCAACATCGGCTTTCATACCCGGCCACCAAAAATGTTTCTTGAGATCCTTGTACATCTTCCCCGTTCCAGGATGTATTGAGTATCTGGTTTTATGAGCTTCTCTAAGTACCATTTCTCTCATATCTCCAAATTTTGGTACCCAAATCCTTTCAGCCCTATACCGGGTTCCGTCTTCCCGAATATTAAGATGCTTCTCCGATCCTTTGGGTATTTCATCCTTTAAATTTCCCTCTTTTAAAACTCCTTGTTGCGCCTCCTTTATTTGAGTAGTAATGTTATTATGAATCATTATATTCATAGATTTTACTCGAATGGGTTCTCTATCCTTCCTGCTCAAGGCATCGGCTACCACATTTGCCTTCCCTGGGTGGTAACGAATCTCAAAATCGTAATCATTCAATAATTCAATCCACCTACGCTGCCTCATATTCAGTTGTTTCTGATTAAATATGTGTTGAAGACTTTTGTGGTCGGTATATATAATACTTTTGACCCCATATAAGTAGTGCCTCCAAGTCTTTAATGCAAAAACAACCGCGCCTAATTCCAAATCATGCGTCGTATAATTTTGTTCGTGAATCTTCAATTGTCTAGACGCATAAGCAATCACCTTCGTTCGTTGCATTAATACACAACCGAGACCTTGCTTTGATGCGTCACAATAAATCACAAAATCATCATTCCCTTCAGGCAATGACAATATAGGTGCCGTAGTTAGCTTTTTCTTCAATAACTGAAACGCTTTCTCTTGTTCATCATTCCATTCAAATTTCTTCCCTTTATGCGTTAATGCAGTCAAGGGTTTTGCTATTCTGGAAAAGTCTTGGATGAACCTTCTGTAGTAACCAGCTAGTCCTAAAAACTGGCGTATGTGTTTCGGAGTTTTCGGGGTTTCCCACTTTTCAACAGTTTCTATCTTTGCCGGATCCACCTTAATACCTTCTTTGTTCACTATGTGACCGAGGAATTGAACTTCTTCCAACCAAAATGCACACTTTGAAAACTTAGCGTACAATTCTTCCTTCCTCAATACTTCTAACACCTTTCTCAAATGTTCACCGTGTTCTTGGTCATTCTTTGAGTAAATAAGTATGTCATCAATGAAAACAATGACAAACTTGTCAAGGTATGGTCCACACACTCGGTTCATAAGGTCCATGAACACAGCTGGTGCATTAGTTAAACCAAACGGCATGACCATAAACTCGTAATGACCGTAACGTGTTCTGAAAGCAGTCTTTGGAATATCATCTTCTTTCACCCGCATTTGATGATACCCGGAACGTAAGTCAATCTTTGAATAAACAGACGAGCCTTGTAGTTGATCAAATAAGTCGTCGATTCTCGGTAGTGGGTAGCGGTTCTTGATGGTAAGTTTGTTCAACTCTCGGTAGTCGATACACAACCTGAATGTACCATCTTTCTTCTTGACAAACAAAACAGGAGCTCCCCACGGTGATGTGCTTGGTCGAATGAAACCACGCTCTAAAAGTTCTTGTAATTGGCTTTGCAGTTCTTTCATCTCGCTGGGTGCGAGTCTGTAAGGAGCACGAGCTATTGGTGCAGCTCCTGGTACAAGATCTATTTGAAATTCAACGGATCGATGTGGGGGTAATCCTGGTAATTCTTTCGGAAATACATCGGGAAATTCTTTTACAATGGGAACATCATTGATGCTCTTTTCTTCAGTTTGTACTTTCTCGACGTGTGCTAGAACAGCATAGCAACCTTTTCTTATTAGTTTTTGTGCCTTCAAATTACTAATAAGATGTAGCTTCGTGTTGCCCTTTTCTCCGTACACCATTAAGGGTTTTCCTTTTTCTCGTATAATGCGAATTGCATTTTTGTAACAAACGATCTCCGCTTTCACTTCTTTCAACCAGTCCATACCGATTATCACATCAAAACTCCCTAACTCTACTGGTATCAAATCAATCTTAAATGTTTCGCTAACCAGTTTAATTTCTCGATTCCGACATATATTATCTGCTGAAATTAATTTACCATTTGCTAATTCGAGTAAAAATTTACTATCCAAAGGCGTCAATGGACAACTTAATTTAGCACAAAAATCTCTACTCATATAGCTTCTATCCGCACCCGAATCAAATAAAACGTAAGCAGATTTATTGTCAATAAGAAACGTACCCGTAACAAGCTCCGGGTCTTCCTGTGCCTCTACCGCATTAATATTGAAAACTCTTCCACGGCCTTGTCCATTCGTGTTCTCCTGGTTCGGGCAATTTCTAATAATGTGGCCTGGTTTTCCACATTTATAACAAACTACATTGGCATAACTTGCTCCGACACTACTTGCTCCGCCATTACTCGTTCCGACACCATTTGTTCCTTTCGTTCTATTAACCCCTGGTCCGTAGACCTCACACTTCGCCGCGCTATGACCATTTCTTTTACACTTGTTGCAAAATTTGGTGCAGAACCCCGAGTGATTCTTTTCACACCTTTGGCATAGTTGCTTCTGATTGTTGTTATTGTTGCGGTTATTATTGTTGTTGGGATGATTGTTGTAGTTGCTGTTGTTGTTGTTGTTGTTGTTGTTGTTGGGCCGTTTGTTGTAGTTGCGATTGATGTTGCGATTGTTGGGATAATTGTTGCGATTATTGTTGTAATTGCTGTTGTTATTGTATTGGTGATTCTTATCACCGTTTTCCTCCCACTTTCTTTTGACTTGCTTCACATTGGCCTCTTCAGCAGTCTGTTCTTTAATTCTTTCTTCAATCTGGTTCACTAGTTTGTGAGCCATTCTACATGCCTGTTGTATGGAGGCGGGCTCGTGTGAACTTATATCTTCTTGGATTCTTTCCGGTAATCCTTTCACAAACGCGTCGATCTTCTCTTCCTCATCTTCGAATGCTCCCGGACACAATAGGCACAATTCTGTGAATCGTCTTTCGTACGTGGTAATATCAAATCCTTGGGTTCGTAACCCTCTAAGTTCTGTCTTGAGCTTATTGACCTCGGTTCTGGGACGGTACTTCTCGTTCATCAAGTGCTTGAATGCTGACCACGGTAGTGCGTACGCATCATCTTGTCCCACTTGCTCTAGATAGGTATTCCACCATGTTAACGCAGAACCTGTGAAGGTATGCGTAGCGTACTTCACTTTGTCCTCTTCAGTACACTTACTTATGGCAAACACCGATTCAACCTTCTCGGTCCACCGTTTCAATCCGATCGGTCCTTCGGTTCCATCAAATTCCAAAGGTTTGCAGGCAGTGAATTCTTTGTAGGTGCATCCTACACGATTTCCTGTACTGCTAGATCCAAGGTTATTGTTGGTATGTAGCGCAGCCTGTACTGCGGCTATGTTTGAAGCTAGAAAAGTACGGAATTCCTCTTCATTCATATTCACGGTGTGTCGAGTAGTCGGTGCCATTTCCTTCAAAATAGTTAAATGGAACAAGTTAATCATACAGAATATTAAGAGTAGTTAATAGTATTTCGTAGCATAATATGAACTCATTTATAAAAGCTTTTTCTTCATATTAGCGTTTTATAAGTTTAAATTCGGGTAGTACCTACCCGTTAAGTTCATACTTAGTAGCTAATATACAATTCAACTACTACAATTCTATATGAAAAACTGATTATAATAATATTTCGCGTTCAAACTTTTATACAATATTTTACAAACTTACAATACCGCTTATCTTACATAAAGCATGAAATATAGCACACAATAACTTTGATACAAGATAGTTGTGAAGACAATTCTAGCTAGTACACAAGTCGTTCAGCAAAGGCAATAAAGACACGTAATTCATACGTCCAGAAACAAGTCATGCATTCTGGTTTTACTAGGACTACTTCCCATCCTTGGTCTTGTGCAACATAACCGTTATGGCCGTTAATAAGACAGCGTGTTGTAACGTCATCAAAGGGACGAGGGTTACGTAATGTCCAACAGTCCCGTAATAATCTAAAAACCTCATTTCTTACCCCAATTACCGACTCCGTCACTTGTGGAAACGTTTTGTTTAATAGTTGTAGCCCGATGTTCTTGTTCTCACTTTGGTGAGAAGCGAACATTACTAATCCGTAAGCATAACATGCTTCTTTATGTTGCATGTTAGCCGCTTTTTCTAAATCACGAAGTCCAATATTCGGATATATTGAGTCAAAATAATTTCTTAACCCGTTGCGTAAAATAGCATTTGGGTTCCCCGCAATATATGCGTCAAAGTAAACACATCGTAACTTATGGGTTTCCCAATGTGATATCCCCCATCTTTCAAACGAAAGTCTCTTATAAACCAAGACATTCTTGGAACGTTCTTCGAATGTCTTACAAACTGATCTCGCCTTAAATAGTTGTGCCGAAGAATTCTGGCCGACTCTAGACAAGATTTCATCAATCATGTCTCCGGGTAGGTCTCTTAAAATATTGGGTTGTCTATCCATTTTGTGTTTTTAAACTGTAAAATAGACAAGAGTTAGATTCATAAAAAAATACTTATTAATACAAGCAATTTTTACATATATCATAAAGCATAAGAACACTATATTCCATATATTACACCACACGAATACAACTATCTTATTCCGACTCGCTCGTTTCTTCTTCTTCGGTTTTGGTTCGTTTTGCCAAGTTTCTAGGGATATATGATGTTCCCCTAATACGAGCCGTCGTTGTCCACATTGGTTTAGAAAAACCTGGTGGTTTAGAGGTTCCCGGGTCATTGTTACAACTTAAGGACTTCGGGGGTTGACGATACATTTAAAGTTCATCGGGGTTGGAATTAGATTTCTCTATTTTTATGCCCTTTCCCTTATTATTTTCTTTTGCCTTTTTAAATTCAGTTGGGGTAATTTCTATAACATCATCGGAATTCTCGTCGGAATCCGATTCATCGGAGAATTGGTAATCCTCCCAATATTTTGCTTCCTTGGCGGAAACACCATTGACCATAATTAACTTTGGTCGGTTGGTTGAGGATTTTCTTTTACTTAACCGTTTTATTATTTCCCCCATCGGTTCTATTTCTTCATCCGGTTCCGATTCTTCTTCTGGTTCCGATTCTTCTTCCGGTTCCGACTCTTCTTCCGGTTCCTCTTCGGAAACTTGTGAATCAGTCCACAAATCATTCCAATTTACATTTGACTCTTCATTATTATTAGGTGAGTCAATGGGACTTGTTCTAGAGGTAGACATCTATCACATAATATCAAACACGTTAAGAGATTAATATATCACATAATATTCATATGTTAAAAATATATAGTTTCCAACAAAAATGTTAAGCAATCATTTTTAAAGAAAACACGGTCGAAGTCCAGACTCACTAATGCATCCTAACAAACTCGATAAGACACACTAATGCAAATTTTCTGGTTCTCTAAGACCAACGCTCTGATACCAACTGAAATGTCCCGTTCTTATTGATTAAAAACGTTCCATATTAATTGATTTCGTTGCGAGGTTTTGACCTCTATATGAGACGTTTTTCAAAGACTGCATTCATTTTTAAACAAACCATAACCTTTATTTCATCAATAAAGGTTTAAAAAGCTTTACGTAGATTATCAAATAATGATAATCTAAAATATCCTGTTTACACACGACCATTACATAATGGTTTACAATACAAATATGTTACAACAAAATAAGTTCCTTGAATGCAGTTTTTACACAATATCATACAAGCATGGACTCCAAATCTTGTCCTTATTTAAGTATTCGACAGCGGAAGCTCTTAATAATCACCTGAGAATAAACATGCTTAAAACGTCAACAAAAATGTTGGTGAGTTATAGGTTTAACCTATATATATATATCAAATCGTAACAATAGACCACAAGATTTCATATTTCAATACACATCCCATACATAGAGATAAAAATCATTCATATGGTGAACACCTGGTAACCGACAATAACAAGATGCATATATAAGAATATCCCCATCATTCCGGGACACCCTTCGGATATGATATAAATTTCGAAGTACTAAAGCATCCGGTACTTTGGATGGGGTTTGTTAGGCCCAATAGATCTATCTTTAGGATTCGCGTCAATTAGGGTGTCTGTTCCCTAATTCTTAGATTACCAGACTTAATAAAAAGGGGCATATTCGATTTCGATAATTCAACCATAGAATGTAGTTTCACGTACTTGTGTCTATTTTGTAAATCATTTAAAAAAACCTGCATGTATTCTCATCCCAAAAATATTAGATTTTAAAAGTGGGACTATAACTCACTTTCACAGATTTTTACTTCGTCGGGAAGTAAGACTTGGCCACTGGTTGATTCACGAACCTATAACAATATATACATATATATCAAAGTATGTTCAAAATATATTTACAACACTTTTAATATATTTTGATGTTTTAAGTTTATTAAGTCAGCTGTCCTCGTTAGTAACTTACAACTAGTTGTCCACAGTTAGATGTACAGAAATAAATCGATAAATATTATCTTGAATCAATCCACGACCCAGTGTATACGTATCTCAGTATTGATCACAACTCAAACTATATATATTTTGGAATCAACCTCAACCCTGTATAGCTAACTCCAACATTTACATATAGAGTGTCTATGGTTGTTCCGAAATATATATAGATGTGTCGACATGATAGGTCGAAACATTGTATACGTGTCTATGGTATCTCAAGATTACATAATATATAATACAAGTTGATTAAGTTATGGTTGGAATAGATTTGTTACCAATTTTCACGTAGCTAAAATGAGAAAAATTATCCAATCTTGTTTTACCCATAACTTCTTCATTTTAAATCCGTTTTGAGTGAATCAAATTGCTATGGTTTCATATTGAACTCTATTTTATGAATCTAAACAAAAAAAGTATAGGTTTCTAGCCGGAAAAATAAGTTACAAGTCATTTTTGTAAAGGTAGTCATTTCAGTCGAAAGAACGACGTCTAGATGACCATTTTAGAAAACATACTTCCACTTTGAGTTTAACCATAATTTTTGGATATAGTTTCATGTTCATAATAAAAATCATTTTCTCAGAATAACAACTTTTAAATCAAAGTTTATCATAGTTTTTAATTAACTAACCCAAAACAGCCCGCGGTGTTACTACGACGGCGTAAATCCGGTTTTACGGTGTTTTTCGTGTTTCCAGGTTTTAAATCATTAAGTTAGCATATCATATAGATATAGAACATGTGTTTAGTTGATTTTAAAAGTCAAGTTAGAAGGATTAACTTTTGTTTGCGAACAAGTTTAGAATTAACTAAACTATGTTCTAGTGATTACAAGTTTAAACCTTCGAATAAGATAGCTTTATATGTATGAATCGAATGATGTTATGAACATCATTACTACCTTAAGTTCCTTGGATGAACCTACTGGAAAAGAGAAAAATGGATCTAGCTTCAATGGATTCTTGGATGGCTCAAAGTTCTTGAAGCAAAATCATGACACGAAAACAAGTTCAAGTAAGATCATCACTTGAAATAAGATTGTTATAGTTATAGAAATTGAACCAAAGTTTGAATATTATTATTACCTTGTATTAGAATGATAACCTACTGTAAGAAACAAAGATTTCTTGAGGTTGGATGATCACCTTACAAGATTGGAAGTGAGCTAGCAAACTTGAAAGTATTCTTGATTTTATGAAACTAGAACTTTTGGAATTTATGAAGAACACTTAGAACTTGAAGATAGAACTTGAGAGAGTTCAATTAGATGAAGAAAATTGAAGAATGAAAGTGTTTGTAGGTGTTTTTGGTCGTTGGTGTATGGATTAGATATAAAGGATATGTAATTTTGTTTTCATGTAAATAAGTCATGAATGATTACTCATATTTTTGTAATCTTATGAGATATTTCATGCTAGTTGCCAAATGATGGTTCCCACATGTGTTAGGTGACTCACATGGGCTGCTAAGAGCTGATCATTGGAGTGTATATACCAATAGTACATACATCTAAAAGCTGTGTATTGTACGAGTACGAATACGGGTGCATACGAGTAGAATTGTTGATGAAACTGAACGAGAATGTAATTGTAAGCATTTTTGTTAAGTAGAAGTATTTTGATAAGTGTATTGAAGTCTTTCAAAAGTGTATAAATACATATTAAAACACTACATGTATATACATTTTAACTGAGTCGTTAAGTCATCGTTAGTCGTTACATGTAAGTGTTGTTTTGAAACCTTTAGGTTAACGATCTTGTTAAATGTTGTTAACCCAATGTTTATAATAACAAAAGAGATTTTAAATTATTATATTATCATGATATTATGATGTACGAATATCTCTTAATATGATATATATACATTAAATGTCGTTACAACGATAAACGTTACATATATGTCTCGTTTCAAAATCATTAAGTTAGTAGTCTTGTTTTTACATATGTAGTTCATTGTTAATATAATTAATGATATGTTTACTTATCATAATATCATGTTAACTATACATATAACCATATATATGTCATCATATAGTTTTTTTACAAGTTTTAACGTTCGTGAATCACCGGTCAACTTGGGTGGTCAATTGTCTATATGAAACCTATTTCAATTAATCAAGTCTTAACAAGTTTGATTGCTTAACATGTTGGAAACATTTAATCATGTAAATATCAATCTCAATTAATATATATAAACATGGAAAAGTTCGGGTCACTACATCAAGCATACATGCATACACTCTGATTTCTTGCTTGGAGTCAAGCATACATACATGCATACGCTAGTGATAGCACCTTTGGATTCAAACATTTTGTTTACATACTTACGCTATTTATAGCAACTGTGTTTTTAAACTAATTATGTCGCAAGTTATTTCATTTATACTTTATGACTTTTGTAAACTTAGACTTGTTGTCGAACGGTTTTGTAAACTAAACTTGCAAGTCTTGTACCTTTCAAATGAATGCGACATAATTTTGGTCAAACGAGTCTCATATAGGGACTACGACCATGCAACGGGACCTAAGTTAACGGCGCCGCCAATAACGGTTTTGGTCGGGTCGTTACAATGGTTTTCGATGGTATTGGTTTGTGTAGTCTGCTTGTGATTTGAATGGAAACAGAAGAAAAATAACAAGTAGCAACTGCAGAGATTTGCAGTATATATTCGATAGGTTTGGGTTTTGTTGAGCAGCGAATAGCAATAGAGACAGTTAATAGTTGCTGTAGGGATTCTGTGGTGGTGGTTTACGATCACTAAGAGGAGAGAGATATCGAAAGAGAGGGAAAAGAGAAAGAATTGTGAAGGTGGTAATAATGGTTTCAAGTGGTGAGTTTTGGTTTGTGGGTTACAATCGAACAAAGTAAGTAATGATAATATTGATCATTAACCGAATCAATAAAAGTGCTCAGATGATTTTTGTTTTGGTTATATTCGTTGGATAGGAACATATTGGTTTCATAATGGACTAGGATCATTATGGTTTGGTGTTCTAAGTTGTTCAATGGTAGTGGAAGGTGTCGTGGTTCCCGGATAAAGAAGAAGATGGTGGTTATGTGTTGGTGATCAAAGTGATAGTGGTTCAGTTTATACAAGAGAGAATGAAGGAGATAGATAAAGATGCTTGATATAACTCATTATTAGTATGTATATAAGAGAGAGATAGATATAAAAGAAAACAAAAGTTCGTACCAATTATACACAGTAAAATAGTTGTAGTGGTTGATTGATGCTGAAACCTAAATTGTTTTAATGTGTTTGTATTATGAATTTTATTAGACAGGATCCCACGAGTAAACAGATGGCAAGGAGAAAGAAACAAAAGAGAATTATTAAAAATAAATAAATACTGATTTTTAGATATTACCATTTATCTTAATATAAGTACTACCAATATATCTATAATATTTTAACTTGTATGTAAATTTAATATGTAAAAATTATATCTTATCATCCATGTAACATTTATTATTTATATTATATATCTTATAAAAACATTCATTAGATATTAAATATTTATATACTATATATATATATATATATATATATATATATATATATATATATATATATATATATATTGTAACGACCCGTCCTAATCCTCCTGGACGAAGTCATCAACATTTGGTCCCATTGCGATGATTGACTCCAAGTAATGTCCTTAAAATAAGCAAATGCACATCGGAAGACTTAATTCGTACCTGAGAATAAACATGCTTAAAAGTGTCAACCAAAAGGTTGGTGAGTTCATAGGTTTATCATGATAATCATATCAATATATATTAATAGACCACAAGATTTCCGTTTATAAATATATGTACACTCGCAAATGTATAAAAGTATTCTATAAGTTGTAGGCATCCGGTAACAAGCCTTAACGTTCATGTTTCACCCTCTGAAGTACACCAGATCTGGTGTGTTTAAAAATAGCCTCGAAGTACTAAAGCACCCCATAGTCAGGATGGGGTTTGTCAAGCCCAATAGATCTATCTTTAGGATTCGCGCCTACCGTACATAGACAAGTAGTTTAATGTTACCAAGCTAAGGGTATATTTATGGTTTAAACCCACGTAGAATTAGTTTTAATACTTGTGCCTATTTCGTAAAACATTTATAAAAACAGCGCATGTATTCTCAGTCCCAAAAATATATATAAAAGGGAGCAAATGAAACTCACAGTACGATATTTTGTAGTAAAAATATGCATACGACGATACTGAACAATGCAAGGTTGGCATCAGATTCACGAACCTATATCATTTAATATATATTAACACATATAGTTGTAATCGAACAAAATTATATATTATTAGTGATATAATTGTTATTTTGATAAATTATATGTTTCATTAATAATTTAATTAGATATATTTATTCTTATATACTTCAAATAGATAATTAAAATTTATTACAAAAATATTAATATAGTTGTTTTATGTCATAAATATATTTTTTTTATTTAGAAAATCTTTATTTGATATATATTAATAATTAATAATACTAATAATAATAATAATAATTTTGATAAAAAGTGATAATTTTCTAATAATGATGATAATAATAATAATAATAATAATAAAAGATATAATGTTAGTAATAATAATAATAATAATAATAATAATGGTAATAATAAAAATGATAATAATAAATAAAAATAGAAATTAAATACTACCTTAAAGAGTTTTCTCAAAAAAAAATGTCCTAGACTAGGCTCGAACCCGCGACCTCCAATTATCCACACGTAACACCAAACCACTCCTCTACCATTACTTATCTGATTTAATCCATAGCCTAAATGTATTTAACCCAAAAATTCATTTATTTTGGTCCATATTTACTCTCGGCCCAAGTCTATTATTTCAACCCATATTTAACCTTGGCCCAAGTTGTAATACAAGTCCATGAACAAGCCCGATCCAACTGCCATTTTTAAGGGTTTCGTTTTGGTAAATGGTTCTTCGAATGGCAGTAAAAAAAAAAACACAATCATGATCATCTTTAATATAATACATCATCAACATTCTTATTTTATACCCTCTTCACTGTAACGATCATTATCATTATTCTTATACCAAATTCCATCTTAATCGTCATCATCATTAAATCACTCATAACATCATATTCATCGTCCTCCACCATCATCATTATTCATCATCTTCTTCATCTCATCAATAAAAAAAAAAAATGAAACAGAAACAGAAATCTAGTAACAACAGTAATTGGTGATCGTGTATGGTGGTTTGGGTGGGATTTTCATTTGAACAGGAAGAAGAAGAACCACGTTGCACAATAGTAATCGGACAGGTGATAAAACAGAAAATAAGTGGGTTTAGTTGGTGGTTATCAAGGTGTTTTGATGGTGTGGTGAGGCTTATCGATTATCAAACAAACAAGGAACACGAGTTATCATTTGTAGAAGTGGGTTCATATATGAAGATGAGAGATAGATGAAGGTGGTGACGGTTGATTCGATAGAAAAACATAACAAAAGAAAGGTGGTGGTTAGGGTCGGGTGGCTCACAGTGGAAGTGGTGGCGAGTGATGTTTGAGGTGAAGTGGTGGAGTTCTAAATGATGGTAATGGTTGTAGTGTAGTTCTACGGTGGTAACCGTTGGTGGTGATCGGATTGATGTTTCACGATGGTGACAGGAGGTTATCAAGGTGGTGGTTGTGATTGTCCCGTCGTGGTGTTGATCGAATAACGAAACGAGTCAATAAGTTGGTCATGGTTCGATGGGTACTAAAACAGAAAAATAAAATGGCAGTACCCATGGGTTTTAGTGTGATCAATATAGAAGCTAGATAGATGATGGTTTTATGTTGGTGATGAGTACACAAGGTGGTAGTTACAGTGATTACAAAAAAGAACTAAGGAAGGTGTGGTTTGTGTTAGTGTTAATATGTATGTGTAATGTTTACATATAATACTTCTGTAAATTATAGAGTGCAAGGAAAACAAAACAAAAACAGTGATTTCCAAATCACAAATTAATAATAATATAATAATAATAAATAATATACTAATGTATTCTAAGTAAAAAAAAACGTGTGAAGCCACAGTTACCCTTTTATTATTGTGCCGACACTAGATATTTTTAGTTCGCGGAGTGCTATATCGTGTCCATTGCTAAACAGTTGACGTATGAAAGTGTACCTAAAAATCCTAAATTTTTAGGTTAAATATATTTAATTACTTCACTCATTTACTGTTTGAAACCTGATAAAAAAAGATTGGATAATTATTTATTTTCTGTTCCAATTTATATGTACGGAGTACTAGTATTTAATCTTAAAAATGTAAAAATATTTTTAACAAATCTAATATCTTCGTAATCAATTTACATTCTAACTTTTATCTTAATCTTTCATAAACTCGTATTAGATCTATATGAATATTAATGAAATGCCAACCGGGTATCCCAATTGTTTACTATTTAAGTTTGAAATCATTTATTTTTAATATAATCTCGTTCTATATATAAACAGTTTTTAAAAGGCAGTTTAACTACTAAAGTAAATATATTATATATTTTTAAACAATTAAATTTATTATAATTTTATATATTTACAACAAATATTTATATACATATATATATATATATATATATATATATATATATATATATATATATATATATATATTTAATATATATGTAACCATTTACAAATAGTTGTTCGTGAATCGTCGGGAATGGTCGAAAGTCAAATGAATATATAATACATTTCAAAAATTTTGAGACTTAACATAACAAACTTTGCTTATTGTGTCAAGAATATTAAATCGTGCCGAGAATTTGGTTTAAAATTAGTCGAAATTTTCCGGGTCGTGACAGTACCTACCCGTTAAAGAAATTTCGTCCCCGAAATTTGATCGAGATTGTCATGGATAACCTTAAGAATGTTTTTTTTTTCATGACAATAAGAGTTGATAACTAGAGTTTTATCATTATTGATTAATATAGATAAAACGATTCGATGATATGAAGCGTACGAGTAAAGCTATCACAAAAGATTGAGATAGAGATTAAACTTTTTGGCGTAGTCACGGTGGATTTCCGGAATAAAAATTTTTTTTTTAAAGAAAATCATCTAATCAGAAAGAAAATGTAATGGTACAATTTATTAGCAATTTGTTTGAATTACGGAAGAACAGAAATATCAAAGAAATATTTATGTGATATGCTTAGAGATTAAGTAGAATTAAAGAATCGTGTAACATGGCACATGATGAGGGTAAGATCTGTGAACCATCATCACGTTTCATTAGAAATTTAGCATGACTTACTGTAATATAACCACGTTGGCCCGGCGTCATTATATTATACTAAATCATGCTTCAATTCCCTACACTTCTCCAAAAATCATCCATAATTTAAACTCAAATTTCATAGAAGGATAGAAACTGAAACAGTTATTTTTATGAGATAACATAGATAGCACGAGAAGATAGATAATTTCGGACAGGAATATTTATGAAAATATCCTCAAAAATATCGAAGATATTTTATGATGATATTTTGGAATTTCTAAGTTCGAAGATTGATGGAAAAGATTTTCCGCAAGATTTTAACATGACTTCGGAACAAGATATTCTCTAAAGATTCCACCGGGTCCAAAATTACCTGGATTCTTTGAATATAGGGTTTAGTACTTGTATTTATCCTTGGTCTCCTTCATGATGTGCTCAATCCGATTTCCAGTACCAGTTTTCTATTGAGTGTTCCAAACACTTCCTTCTTTATCATCAACTTTTGGCCATTAAGGCCATCTACAACATGCTGCTTTGTCAGCATTTTCAAAGTTAACGGATCTGGGTCATTGGTTATTAAACCGAGGGGTTTTCAGGAGAATTGCGTTTTGAGATGATTAAATGCTGATGGTAGTATGGTGGAATATGAAAGGTTCTCCGGTAATAATAAAAGGGTACGCATATATATATAAAGGTTTTAATAAGGTTGTTTTGAGTGAAAAGTCGAAGCTGTCTTGCTGGAGCTGTGACAAAATTTGGCTATTTTGAAAAGGGATTGCAAAGTGATTTTCGGTAGTAACATCGCCAAAGGAGCTAACGCATATACGTGTTAAACCTTTACTCAGGTTCCAAGAGTTTTTCAGGTGCATAACTATATGCATAAATCTTTTCTTCCGTAGATGAAGTGTGGTTGGTTCATCTTCTCGATTGAGGTGTTTTCAAGAATCATGGAAGGTTCGAACGCAGATTGTAATCGTCAAGATACAAATGAGGTTTAAAATGAAATCAAGTGGCAAACTTGAAGAAATGTTTAGTTTCATATGTTATAATCAATATTTTAATTCATTTTAATTGTCCAATATTATTAGTCCACAGTCTATAGTCCACATATAACAGTCCAATAGTTCATATATAGTTTAATATATAACATTCGAATTAATTAATACGTATCGTGACCCGTGTACCGGTCTCAGTATCGATCACAACTCAAACTATATATATATTTTGGAATCAACCTCAACCCTGTATAGCTAACTCCATCATTTGCATATAGAGTGTCTATGGTTGTTCCAAGATAAATATATAGATGGGTCAATATGATATGTCGAAACCTTGTATACGTGTCCCGTTATTTAAAGTGCGTAAAATAAATACAGAAATTAAATGACGATAAATAAAATTGCGAGAATGTAAATTACGATAATTAAATTGCGATAAATAAAATGTAACCAGTTAGCTAGGAACTGTTAGCGTGGATTCTTAACAATATTTCAATTAGTTAGTTCGTTTGTTTCTAACAAATTTTACTTTGTCCGATGTTTTCTTCATTATGCCACTTGTTGGATTTTGATAGATCAGAATCCAAATATGAAATTGAACGAAAATGGATTCTGTGGTGAACGGATACGTATATCTACGGATACAAGTAGGATAGTGACTGACTGTTGAATCAGAGTCGAAGAATGTACCGTGTAACTGATTAATGTGAAATCTAAATATTCCTCGGGTATTACCTACCCGTTAAAATATTTTCACCATTAACAGTTTGTACAAAAGAATTTTAATTACAATCTTTATGAAAATATACTTGCATATATATTTTCTTCAGATGTAATCATGGATTTAATGAGTCAATAAGATATTAAACTCATTTGATTTACCGTTAATACTAGATTACATAATCTCTAAAACTTTAGAAATTACATAATCGCCATGTCGAGCGAAGATAATCGATGTAGAACGATTCGTAGAACGATGATTATACTCGAGGTACAGAATGAGATGGTGAGGCATGGATTGTTAAAACTTGGGTTATTGGTGGTACTGGTACCGTTGGTGCTGAAGCTGGTGATGTTACTGGTGTTGGTGATACTGCTGGTGCTTGCAAATTGTGTACCGTGCTCTCTAAAGTTAACACTCGAGCTCGGAGTTCTTTAACTTCTTCTACTAACCCTGGTTGGTTATCAGTGTGAGGTAAAGGTCGAATATCTTCTCTAGTTCCGTTAATGGTAGCCTCAAGACGAAAAATTCTTGCAAAAAGGGTATAAACAGTGTTGCGAACAGGTTCGCCGGTGAGCGGGTCGAGCACTCCGACGTTAGGTGGTAAGTTCGGCTCGTGATATGGAGTACCTTCTTCATTTCTCCATAGGGTAAGTATTTCACGAACCCATCCCCACTTTCTAAAGAAATCACGGTAGTTGAGCGGTTGGTGCGCTCCCGTCACGCTATCTTCGAAGTCAGAAGAACTTGGTCGATTCACAGAGGCCATCGTACGCGATCACAGAAAAGATTTTTGGTATGAAAAGCTTAGTGACAGCAAATGATAGTTGGATGGTATTCTCAATGCATAATATGCATAGATATATATAGTACCAGGATCCCTTAAATTACGGAGAAATTTACGGAAGATATCAAGCAAAGTCTATCGTAATAGATGTGCTAAGATATGATTTAGCAGATACGCTAAGATATGAGTTTTGTCTATACACTAATCATGCAGTCAATGCAGTAAGATGTGTCTAGACTAAGAATAATGAGCAGGTAATTTCCTAAAGATGATAAGCAGATGATTTTCGACAAAAATGATAAGCCAAAACTTTTGACATGCAGACACGGTCGAAGTCCAGATCCACTAATGCATCTAAACAACTATCAGTTAGACACATTAATGTAAGACCTGTTTCGCTAAGACCACCACTCTGATACCACCTGTAACGACCCGTCCTAATCCTCCTGGACGAAGTCATCAACATTTGGTCCCATTGCGATGATCGACTCCAAGTAATGTCCTTAAAATGAGCAAATGCACAGCGGAAGACTTAATTCGTACCTGAGAATAAACATGCTTAAAAGTGTCAACCAAAAGGTTGGTGAGTTCATAGGTTTATCATGATAATCATATCAATATATATTAATAGACCACAAGATTTCCGTTTATAAATATATGTACACTCGCAAGTGTATAAAAGTATTCTATAAGTTGTAGGCACCCGGTAACAAGCCTTAACGTTCATGTTTCACCCTCTGAAGTACACCAGATCTGGTGTGTTTAAAAATAGCCTCGAAGTACTAAAGCACCCCATAGTCAGGATGGGGTTTGTCAAGCCCAATAGATCTATCTTTAGGATTCGCGCCTACCGTACATAGACAAGTAGTTTAATGTTACTAAGCTAAGGGTATATTTCTGGTTTAAACCCACGTAGAATTAGTTTTAATACTTGTGCCTATTTCGTAAAACATTTATAAAAACAGCGCATGTATTCTCAGTCCCAAAAATATATATAAAAGGGAGCAAATGAAACTCACAGTACGATATTTTGTAGTAAAAATATGCATACGACGATACTGAACAATGCAAGGTTGGCATCAGATTCACGAACCTATATCATTTAATATATATTAACACATATAGTTGTAATCGAACAAAATTATATATTATTAGTGATATAATTGTTATTTTGATAAATTATATGTTTCATTAATAATTTAATTAGATATATTTATTCTTATATACTTCAAATAGATAATTAAAATTTATTACAAAAATATTAATATAGTTGTTTTATGTCATAAATATATTTTTTTTATTTAGAAAATCTTTATTTGATATATATTAATAATTAATAATACTAATAATAATAATAATAATTTTGATAAAAAGTGATAATTTTCTAATAATGATAATAATAATAATAATAATAATAATAATAATAATAAAAGATATAATGTTAGTAATAATAATAATAATAATAATAATAATAATAATAATAATAATGGTAATAATAAAAATGATAATAATAAATAAAAATAGAAATTAAATACTACCTTAAAGAGTTTTCTCAAAAAAAAAATGTCCTAGACTAGGCTCAAACCCGCGACCTCCAATTATCCACACGTAACACCAAACCACTCCTCTACCATTACTTATCTGATTTAATCCATAGCCTAAATGTATTTAACCCAAAAATTCATTTATTTTGGTCCATATTTACTCTCGGCCCAAGTCTATTATTTCAACCCATATTTAACCTTGGCCCAAGTTGTAATACAAGTCCATGAACAAGTCCGATCCAACTGCCATTTTTAAGGGTTTCGTTTTGGTAAATGGTTCTTCGAATGGCAGTAAAAAAAAAAACACAATCATGATCATCTTTAATATAATACATCATCAACATTCTTATTTTATACCCTCTTCACTGTAACGATCATTATCATTATTCTTATACCAAATTCCATCTTAATCGTCATCATCATTAAATCACTCATAACATCATATTCATCGTCCTCCACCATCATCATTATTCATCATCTTCTTCATCTCATCGATAAAAAAAAAAAACGAAACAGAAACAGAAATCTAGTAACAACAGTAATTGGTGATCGTGTATGGTGGTTTGGGTGGGATTTTCATTTGAACAGGAAGAAGAAGAACCATGTTGCACAATAGTAATCGGACAGGTGATAAAACAGAAAATAAGTGGGTTTAGTTGGTGGTTATCAAGGTGTTTTGATGGTGTGGTGAGGCTTATCGATTATCAAACAAACAAGGAACACGAGTTATCATTTGTAGAAGTGGGTTCATATATGAAGATGAGAGATAGATGAAGGTGGTGACGGTTGATTTGATAGAAAAACATAACAAAAGAAAGGTGGTGGTTAGGGTCGGGTGGCTCACAGTGGAAGTGGTGGCGAGTGATGTTTGAGGTGAAGTGGTGGAGTTCTAAATGATGGTAACGGTTGTAGTGTAGTTCTACGGTGGTAACCAATGGTGGTGATCAGATTGATGTTTCACGATGGTGACAGGAGGTTATCAAGGTGGTGGTTGTGATTGTCCCGTCGTGGTGTTGATCGAATAACGAAACGAGTCAATAAGTTGGTCATGGTTCGATGGGTACTAAAACAGAAATATAAAATGGCAGTACCCATGGGTTTTAGTGTGATCAATATAGAAGCTAGATAGATGATGGTTTTATGTTGGTGATGAGTACACAAGGTGGTAGTTACAGTGATTACGAAAAAGAACTAAGGAAGGTGTGGTTTGTGTTAGTGTTAATATGTATGTGTAATGTTTACATATAATACTTCTGTAAATTATAGAGTGCAAGGAAAACAAGACAAAAACAGTGATTTCCAAATCACAAATTAATAATAATATAATAATAATAAATAATATACTAATGTATTCTAAGTAAAAAAAACGTGTGAAGCCACAGTTACCCTTTTATTATTGTGCCGACACTAGATATTTTTAGTTCGCGGAGTGCTATATCGTGTCCATTGCTAAACAGTTGACGTATGAAAGTGTACCTAAAAATCCTAAATTTTTAGGTTAAATATATTTAATTATTTCACTCATTTACTGTTTGAAACCTGATAAAAAAAAGATTGGATAATTATTTATTTTCTGTTCCAATTTATATGTACGGAGTACTAGTATTTAATCTTAAAAATGTAAAAATATTTTTAACAAATCTAATATCTTCGTAATCAATTTACATTCTAACTTTTATCTTAATCTTTCATAAACTCGTATTAGATCTATATGAATATTAATGAAATGCCAACCGGGTATCCCAATTGTTTACTATTTAAGTTTGAAATCATTTATTTTTAATATAATCTCGTTCTATATATAAACAGTTTTTAAAAGGTAGTTTAACTACTAAAGTAAATATATTATATATTTTTAAACAATTAAATTTATTATAATTTTATATATTTACAACAAATATTTATATACATATATATATATATTTAATATATATGTAACCATTTACAAATAGTTGTTCGTGAATCGTCGGGAATGGTCGAAAGTCAAATGAATATATAATACATTTCAAAAATTTTGAGACTTAACATAACAAACTTTGCTTATTGTGTCAAGAATATTAAATCGTGCCGAGAATTTGGTTTAAAATTAGTCGAAATTTTCCGGGTCGTGACATATATATATATATATATATATATATATATATATATATATATATATATATATATATATATATATATATTAATAATTGTTCGTGAATCGTCAGGCATGGTCAAAGGGTATTTAATTATCTGAATATAGATTTCAAACTTTCTAGACTCAACATTAAAGATTTTGCTTATCGTGTCGGAAATATACAAAGATCGAGGTTTAAATTTGGTCAGAAATTTTCGGATCATTACAGTACCTACCCGTTAAAGAAATTTCGTCCCCGAAATTTGATAGAGGTCGTCATGGATAACAATAGGAATGTTTTCATGACGAATATGAGGAAATAATGGAGTTTTATCATTATTGAGTAATCTAGATAAAACGATTCGATTACGCGAAGGATATAAATGAAGTTATCGCAAAAGAGTGGGATGAGTAAAAATATACTCGTTTTAACCGATGACGTAGTTACCATTGACTTCCGGGATTTAAGGGATTTAAAGAAAATCTTACGTAATAAGATTTGGTTCTTCGGCGATCAGGATCTTCTTTGATTTAATACGACAACCTGTTTCGATTCTTCTGTCGGATATTTCACTATAAATCCACCCCTTCGTTTCCTTATTTTCCACCACTCACATCTTCTACTCTTTCTTCTTAATTCCTACTTTAAGACATTCGTCAATATGCTCCATCCAATTCTGATTCTTGATATACTCCTAATTTTCACATCCGTCATTCTTCTCTTTCATCTATCACCGGAGGATTTTATTTTCTTCTACTATTATCTTGGGATTATAGTGTTTTTAATCTTCCCGTCCTCGAGTCAAGCGAGCAATTGTTCGGATTTTCGTAGGTATGAAATTTGGAATGAACATAGCTAATGCTTTCAGAAAGAAATGGTAATGGCACGATTTTGATTTGTCAAATTACCAAAATATCCTGGAAAAGACCGAGTTATCAAGAAAATATTTTCTTGATATGTTTAGAGATTAGGTAGAATGTAAGAGCCGTGTAACATGGCACATGATGATGGTACTGTGAATCATCACATTCCATTAGAAACTCAACATGACTTACTGTAATATAATGACGTTGATCAAGTGTCATTATATTATACTAATTCATGCTTCAGTTCCCAACACTACTTCAAAACATTCATATTTTAAATTCGGTGGTTTCAGAAATTAGAAACTAACACAGTTTCTTTTATGTTGTAACGCATATATTACGGAGAGATACATGATCTCAGATAAGAATAGTTGTGAAAATATCTCCAGAAATATGAAGAATATGTATAACGGAAGATATGAAGATATCTTATAATATCTAAGATAAGATGATGATGTTGAATATCATCTAGAAAGGTTTAGAATAAGGAGTGGGGTTCTTACTAACGGTTTCAGCAGGTACTGAATCATTTGGATCCTTTGAAGTCAAACTTATTCTTTGTGATTTGTTCACGGCTTCCTTCATAGTTTCGCATAATCCACTTTTCGGTGCTAAATTTTCTATTGAGTGTTCCTAACACTTCCTTCTTTATCATCAACTTTTGACCATTAAGATCATCTACAACATGCTGCTTCGTCAGCATTTTCAAAGTTAACGGATCTGGGTAATCGGTTATCAAACTGAGGTGATTTCAGGAGAATTGTGTTTTTAGATGATTAAATGCTGATGGTAATATGGTAGAATATAAAAGGTTCTCCGGTAACGACGGTGAAAGGGCAACGTATATATATCGAGGTTATAATAAGACTAGTTTTACTGAGAAGTCGAAGTTAGCTTGCTGAAGCTGTGACAAAATTGGTTACTTTGAAAGGGATTACCAAATTATTTTGGGTAATAATAACACTAAAGGAATTAGCACAGCTACGTGTTAAACGTTTTACTCAGTTTCCGAGGGTTTTTTTTTTTTAGGTGCATAACTATATGCATCAATCTTTTCTTCCGTAGATGAAGTGCGGTTGGTTCATCCTCTCGATTGAGGTGTTTTCAAGAATCATGAAAGATTTGAACGCAGATTGTAATCGTCAAGATACGAATGAGGTTTAAGATGAAATCAAGTGGCAAACTTGAAGAATTATTTAGTTTCATATGTTATAATCATTATTTTAATTCATTTTAATTGTCCAATATTATTCGTCCACAGTCGATAGTCCACATTTAACAGTCCAATAGTTCATATATAGTTTAATATATAGCATTCGAATTAGTATCGTGACCCGTGTACCGGTCTCAGTATTGATCACAACTCAAACTATGTATATATTTTGGAATCAACCTCAACCCTGTATAGCTAACTCCGTCATTTGCATATAGAGTGTCTATGGTTGTTCCAAGATAAATATATAGATGGGTCAATATGATATGTCGAAACCTTGTTTACGTGTCCCGTTATTTAAAGTGCGTAAAATAAATACAGAAATTAAATGATGATAAATAAAATTGCGAGAATGTAAATTGCGATAATTAAATTGCGATAAATAAAATGTAACCAGTTAGCTAGGAACACTTAGCTAGGAACAGTTAGCGTGGATTCTTAACAATATTTCAATTAGTTAGTTCGTTTGTTTCTAACAAATTTTACTTTGTCCGTTGTTTTCTTCATTATGCCACTTGTTGGATTCTGATAGGTCAAAATCCAAATATGAAATTGAACGAAAATGGATTCTGTGATGAACGGATACGTATATCTATGGATATAAGTAGAATAATGACTGACTGTTGAATCAGAGTCGAAGAAAGTACAGTGCAACTTATTAATGTGGAATCTAAATATTCCTCGGGTATTACCTACCAATTAAAATATTTTCACCATTAACAGTTTGTACAAATGAATTTTTAATTACAATCTTTATGAAAATATACTTGCATATATATTTTCTTCAGATGTAATCATGGATTTAATGAGTTAATATGATATTAATCTCATTTGATTTACTGTTAGATCAAGAATATATAATCTCTAAAACATTAGAGATTACATAATCGTCATGTAGAACAAAGGTAATTGATATAGAACAATATGTAGAATGAAGATAGTCGGTGTAGAACGATATGTAGAACGGAGATCATATTTGAAGTACGGATGGTGATATTGAGGCGTGTGATGCTGAGACTGGTGTTATTGGTGATATTGGTGCCGATGCTGGTGGTACTGCTGGTGCCGGTGATGTTGCTGAAGCTGGTAGGTTTTGCACCATATTTTCCAAAGCTACAATTCGCGCGCGAAGTTCGTTGACTTCATCTATTATTCCGGGATGAGTGTCGGTTGGAACGAGCGGATAAATAAGATTTAGAATTTTAGATAGAAGATAATCGTGACAAGCTACCCTGGAGATGAGGCTAAAATGGTGTTTCGGATAGGCTCATCGGTAAGTGATTCAGGTTCTTCGCCGAGGGTGCGGGTTGGTGGAAGGGATCGCCTTCTTCGCGTCTCCATTGGTTAAGTCGACTACGAACCCATCCGATGAATTGGTTGGACCATTCCGGTCATACTGCTTTCGGAGCTTGAATGGGACTCAATATCGGAATCCGAGGGGCTTAAACTAGTGGTGAGTTCCATTTTGCTCGGTTAGATAAAGAGTTTTTGGTATGAAATGAATTTCGGATATCAGATGATATTCTAATTACATAGAATATCTATATATAGTACAGAAGATCTCGTAGATTACGAAGAGAATTAAGAAAACGTGTCAGATAAAGTCTACAGTAACAGATACGCTAAGATATGAATTTATTTGTACCCTATCTATCAAATAAGTGCAGGAAGTCGTGTCTAGACTTAGGAATGATTAGCATGTAATTTTTCCACTAGGAATGATATACAATACTTATAATATGTAGCTAAGGTCGAAGTCCAGACTCGCTAATGTATCCTAACAACTATCAGTTAGACATACTAATGCAAGACCTGGTTCGCTAAGACCACCGCTCTGATACCACCTGTAGCGACCCGTCCTTATCCACCTGGACGAAGTCATTAACATTTGGTCCCATTGCGATGATCGACTCCAAGTAATGTCCTTAAATTGAGCAAATGCGCAGCGGAAGACTTAATTCGTACCTGAGAATAAACATGCTTTAAAGTGTCAACCAAAAGGTTGGTGAGTTCATAGCTTTATCATAACAATCATTTCAATATTTTAATAGACCACAAGATTTCATAATCATAAACATAATACACTCGCAAGTGTATGTAAAGCATTCTAAGTGGTTGAGCACTTGGCAACCATACTTAACATTTAATCACGTCGCATATTCCCTTTATTATGAAATCTCACTACACCGTACCAAGTGTAGTCACCGAAACGAAGTACTGTGCAACCGTTGAATACTGGTCGTCCAGCCCGGTTGGGGTTGTCAGGCCCGATAGATCTATCAACAGGATTCGCGTTTACAATACCACATGTAAATAGTAGTTACCAAGCTACAGGGAAGTATGCCAGTGGTACAACTCAACGTAGAATATATTTTTAAGTACTTGTGTCTATTTCGTAAACATTTATAAAAGCAGCGCATGTATTCTCAGCCCAAAAGTATATATTGCAAAAGCAATTAAAAAGGGAGCAAATGAAACTCACCATACTGTATTTTGTAGTAAAAATACATATAACGTCATTTAACAAGTATAGGGTTGGCCTTGGATTCACGAACCTATATTATTCATATATTTATTAAAACATATACTTGTAATCGAACAAGTTTAGATATTATTAATAATTGTTATTTCAGTAACTTGTATGTTTCATTGGTAACTATTTTAACTATATTTATTTTATATACCTTAGATAAATAATTAGTATTTATTATGAAAATATTAATGTTGTTATGCGATATGTTTTAAATATATTCTTATATAGTTATTTATTTGTTAAAATAATATCAATAATAATAATTAAAAATTTGTATCTTTTTATGATAATAATAATAATACTAAAAGTAATTAGATTTAGTAATGATACTGCTATTAATAGTTTTGATAATACTTATAATAATAATAAAAATGATAATTTTTAATAAAAATACTTTCGTTAATAATAATAATTTTAAAAAATGATAATTTTAGTGATAATACTAATGATAATAATAGTAATAACAATAATAATACTAGTAGTGATATTAGTAATACAAATAATGATATTAAATATAATAATTTTAATGTTAAAATATTAATGATAATAATAATAGAAATTTTGTGAAAATATTAGTAATACTCATAAAGATAATAATAATGATATAAATAATGAAGATAATGAAAATAATAATAATAATAATAATAATAATAATAATAATAATAATAATAATAATAATAATAATAATATTAATGAAAATACTACCTCATGTAAGTAGGCTTTAAAAAGGAAAAGAATGCCATAGACAAGGCTCGAACCCGCAACCTATCGTTAACCACACACACGCCTAACCATCCCACTATTGATTACTTGTTGGAATTATCTCTTACACTTAATTTGTTTAAACCGAATTCAGTCCAACCAACTTGTGACACAGCCCAACGAAATTACAAGAACTCGGCCCAACTCATTAAATTATTTACGGCCCAACAGTAAATGCCCATGTCTCGGACCAATGGTATGTCTCAGCCCACTGTTCATAGCATCTTCTATATATATATATAAAAATTTGCTTTAGCCTAGTTTCGAACCCATGACCTCTTGATTAAACACCCACACTCTTAACCATTCTTCCAATTCCTCTCTTCTGTCCTAGTACCCGAATTATATGTATATATTCCGTATTATTTTCTGTCCCCCTCCTTCTTTAAACTCTTAATCGACTACAGGACACCCAATACCCACCATCCATCAACATGATCTTTACCAACTTCCCTATATTGTCGGCTGAATGTTAAAAAAAAAACTAGGACACGTTCCAAAAATAATAATAATAATAAACTAATACTTCATAATATTTTATACCCGATTTTTGAGTGGGTTCTAAAAAGGAAACAAATATATGTAAAGTAGATGTAATCGTGTCATCCCAGCTAATTCACTCAATTTTGTCAGTCAGTGATATATTTGGAACAGAATAATCACAATAAACTAGTATTGGCAAATCATGGTTCTAGCAGGAAGTAGAAATGAAAAAAATATATTAAGGTGCCTGGTTCTTCGGTTTAACTCTTCAGGAACACAGAAGGTATTAGCAGTTACAGGTGATGGTTGCTTGGTGGTTTGGGAATGTAACGATTGCAGGTGGTGGTGGTTCTCGGGTTGAAGGTGATTAATGGGTGTGGTTTTTGGATTTCGGTTTACACAGGAACAGACGCAGGTATAGCAGCAGCAATAAAACAAATAGTAGCTGTAGGGTTTCGATGGTGGTTGTTGAAAGTGGAGTGTGATGGTTTTCGATGGTATTGGTTTGTGTAGTCTGCTTGTGATTTGAATGGAAACGGAAGAAAAATAACAAGTAGCAACTGCAGAGATTTGCAGTATATATTCGATAGGTTTGGGTTTTGTTGAGCAGCGAATAGCAATAGAGACAGTTAATAGTTGCTGTAGGGATTCTGTGGTGGTGGTTTACGATCACTAAGATGAGAGAGATATCGAAAGAGAGGGAAAAGAGAAAGAATTGTGAAGGTGGTAATAATGGTTTCAAGTGGTGAGTTTTGGTTTGTGGGTTACAATCGAACAAAGTAAGTAATGATAATATTGATCATTAACCGAATCAATAAAAGTGCTCAGATGATTTTTGTTTTGGTTATAATCATTGGATAGGAACATATTGGTTTCATAATGGACTAGGATCATTATGGTTTGGTGTTCTAAGTTGTTCAATGGTAGTGGAAGGTGGTCGTGGTTCCCGGATAAAGAAGAAGATGGTGGTTATGTGTTGGTGATCAAAGTGATAGTGGTTCAGTTTATACAAGAGAGAATGAAGGAGATAGATAAAGATGCTTGATATAACTCATTATTAGTATGTATATAAGAGAGAGATAGATATAAAAGAAAACAAAAGTTCGTACCAATTATACACAGTAAAATAGTTGTAGTGGTTGATTGATGCTGAAACCTAAATTGTTTTAATGTGTTTGTATTCCGAATTTTATTAGACAGGATCCCACGAGTAAACAGTTGGCAAGGAGAAAGAAACAAAAGAGAATTATTAAAAATAAATAAATACTGATTTTTAGATATTACCATTTATCTTAATATAAGTACTACCAATATATCTATAATATTTTAACTTGTATGTAAATTTAATATGTAGAAATTATATCTTATCATCCATGTAACATTTATTATTTATATTATATATCTTATAAAAACATTCATTAGATATTAAATATTTATATATATATATATATATATATATATATATATATATATATATATATATATATATATATATATATATATATATATATATATATATATATATATATTTTAATAATTGTTCGTGAATCGTCAGGCATGGTCAAAGGGTATTTAATTATCTGAATATAGATTTCAAACTTTCTAGACTCAACATTAAAGATTTTGCTTATCGTGTCAGAAATATACAAAGATCGAGGTTTAAATTTGGTCAGAAATTTCCGGGTCATTACAAAAGAGAGCTTCCTAAAAAGAATTGCACGAGACCGGGCTCGAACCCGTGACCACTCGCTAACCCAAACACCCCCTTAACCACTGTACCATTTCTGTTTATCTAGATTAAAACACAGTTTCATTTATTTAAACCATTTACTCGCCTGTTTACATTTTCTTCTTCAAACCAATAACTAAATCGACCAGGGAATAAACCATCAACCAAAAGTTTATTTTAATTAATTTTTAGGATTTTCAAAATATACAGAAACCATTAGGGATTTATTAACTCAAACAAAACAGGCAATTAAATAAAACAAAAAAAAAGACCTGTGCAGCGACGATGAACACAACAAAAAAAATTTATGATTTTGATTTTAAACGCGTTTTAGTTACAGATTTCTTCATGAAAAAGTTTCTAAATTGTTCAAGTAAACTATCTGATTCATCAATTGATCCATAAACTCAAAAAAAACTCGAATTTTGTCAAGAACGAAAACGTTTGACTTTTGACAATCAATCTTTGACTCAAAAATTCGTGCTTGATATAAAGAATTGGAATCGGAGACTTTGCAGAAAGATTAAAGAAAGGATTCCTAACACAATCTCATTTATAGATTTTGAAATTTATTGAAAAATCGAGTTTTGTAAAAATGGGGTAAGAACAGAGGTAAACGGTTCAGTTCTTTTGATTTTTGTTCCCATTAGCGAATTGCAGTAATAGATTATATAAAAGGGTGAGTACACTATGGATACAGGAACAAGAATTGATTGCTGGTTGTCTGTAGTGATTATTGGTATCAAATTTTAACAAGATCATACAGGAAATCGAATTACGACTAAAAATATATAAAGCAGGTGAGATAAAAACAATTTCTGTTTCCTGTCATTGTTCTTAAAAATAATTAATATTAATAATTAATAATAATACTAATTAATAATAATAATAACAATAATAATAAGTAACAATAATAATAATGAAAATGATAATAATATTATTATTAATGATAATAATATTAATAATACTAATTATAATAACATTAATATTAATAATGATAGTAATAATATTAATAATAATAATAATATGACAAATTAAATGTATCAATTTCATATCTATATATTATATATTGAAAATAATAATATAACTAATACTGATATTAATATTAATATTAATATTAATGAAAGTAGTAATAATATTAGTATAACAATTATTTTTAAACTTGTAATTAAATTTAATATATTAATATTAATATTATATATTATTGATCATGTCATATTTAATAATTATATAATATTTTTTATAATAACATCTATTGAATATTTAATATTTATACATTTTATATATAATACTGATAGTGCTCCAAATGAACATATATTTTGTAGCAATATCCTCCCAATATGTAAATTATTTAGTTGTAATTGTTCTATTTTAAGTTGTAATTGTTTATATTAAATAAGTGCGAAGACAAAAGGCGAAAACGACGATTTGAAGAAAAAAACGTCCAAAAAGCTCAAATGTACAAGATACAATCCAAGTGGTTTAACTTATTGATAAGAAACGTCTAAAAATGACAAAAGTACAAGTTGCGGAACGCAAAGTACAAGATATTAAATTATACGAAAAGGCGTTCGAAAATCCGGAACCGGTACCCGAGCCAACTATCAATGCCCGACGCAATGGACCAAAAATTATAAGTCTACTATGCACAAGAATATAATATAATATATAAATAATTATATTAATTATTTATATTTTATATTTATATATAAATTATGTCGACAAGCAAGGTTCCAAAATTGTGTGAGCTGGATTTTTAAATTCCGCTACTCGCGGAGTTTGCAGGCTTAAAATGCCGCAACTCGCGGAGCTGCAAAAATCAGAAATGCCTATAAAAGGCCATGCATTCTGCCGAGTTTAAAGAACATAAAAAATAATAATAATACTCTGTAATAAATAATAAATAAATATAATATATATATATATATATATATATATATATATATATATATATATATATATATATATATATATAGTATAGGGTAGTTTTATATTAGTTAGTTTGGGTTATGTAACGGTTATTTACGGGTTTTTAAGCCGGAACTCTGTCCGTGTAACACTACGCGTTAAATAATCAATGTAAGTTATGTTCTCCCTTTTTAAATTAATGTCTCGTAACTAAGTTGTTATTATGCTTATTTGAACCGAAGTAATCATGATGTTGGGCTAAAAATATCTAAAATTGGGTAATTGGGCTTTGTACCATAATTGGGGTTTGGACAAAAGAACGACACTTGTGAAAATTAGACTATGGACTATTAATGGGCTTTATATTTGTTTAACTAAATGATAGTTTGTTAATTTTAATATAAAGATTTACAATTGGACGTCCCTATAAATAACCATATACACTCGATCGGACACGATGGGCGGGGAATTTATATGTACGAATAATAGTTCATTTAACCGGACACGGGAATGGATTAATAGTCACTAGAATTATTAAAACAGGGGTGAAATTATGTACAAGGACACTTGGCATAATTGATAACAAAGTATTAAAACCTTGGGTTACACGCAGTCGATAACCTGGTGTAATTATTAAACAAAGTATTAAAACCTTGTTACAGTTTAAGTCCCCAATTAGTTGGAATATTTGACTTCGGGTATAAGGATAATTTGACGAGGACACTCGCACTTTATATTTATGACTGATGGACTGTTATGGACAAAAACCAGACGGACATATTAAATAATCCAGGACAAAGGACAATTAACCCATGGGCATAAAACTAAAATCAACACATCAAACATCATGATTACGGAAGTTTAAATAAGCATAATTATTTTATTTTATATTTCATCGCACCTTTAATTATTTGTCATTTATATTTTTTGTTATTTATTTTATTTTGTTAATTAAATTTACTTTACGCTTCACTTAAAATATAAAATCGACAAACCGGTCATTAAACGGTAAACCCCCCTTTTATATATTATTATATATATATATATATTTTTGTACAAATGTAATTATATAAAAATATAGTGTAACCGTCTCCCTGTGGAACGAACCGGACTTACTAAAAACTATACTACTCTACGATTAGGTACACTGCCTATAGTGTTGTAGCAAGGTTTAGGTATATCCATTTTGTAAATAAATAATTAAAACTTGTGTAATATTTCGTCGTATTTCGTATTTAAATTAATACTATTTCATATACACCTCGCATAACATCAAATACATTATACATATAATAATTTTTATGTATAGAAATCATATATATAGGTTTATAATAATATCACATATAGATTTATATATATTCATATGATAGTAACTTAATTATTTTATTTATTATTTTACATTTTAATTCAAATGATTAAAGTGTACATTATTAATTTAGAATATTATATATATACGCTTATATTTATATTTATATTTATATGTTTACACATTTATTTTCACACAGTTGTTCGTGAATCGTCGGACATAGTCAAAAGTTAACTGAATCCATGTAAACAGTTCAAAAATTTTGAGACTTGCTTTAATAGACTTTGCTTATCGTGTCGGAATTATATAAAGATAAAGTTTAAATTTGGTCGGAAATTTCCGGGTCGTCACATCAACATGGTTGTTGTTGCTGAGGGTCGAACTCGTGACCTTCGATTTATCAACAAACGTCTTAATCAATTGAGACCAGATACTAACCTAATATGTTAAAACCTTTTAATCGTTATTACGTGAAAAATTGGGCCTCTAAAAAAATTAGTCCCCTAGAAACATCGGGTCCCGAGCAGTTGATCATATTGCTCCCCTTTTGAGTCGGACCTATAATTTACATTAAGAAAATAAAAAACACAGATACATGTCGTGAAATTTATGATTAGAATGCATGACTTGAGTAATAATATGAACTAGATATAGGTGTGTCGCGCGTTATTGGGTATGGACTTACAGTATTACGGAGTACAATATTTGATTTTTTTTTGTTACAAAATTTCCATGTGAATCAACTACTAATTCTTAAATCTACGACCTTACCCAAAATCTTTCTATTCTAGATGTATAAATTAAATGGAGCGTATAGTTAATAATAAACAAAAGTGTAGAATTAAATTTGAGACAACCTAAATCTGAATGCGAACATACATGTTTAACGGTTAAATAAAAATGGAGAATCAAAATTGAGATCACTATTTCTTAAATTTACAATTTTACCCAAAATCTTTTTGTTCTAGATATATATAAATTAAATGGAACATACAATTAATATCAAAACACCTCTTCTAATTATTTCTCTCCGTACCGTTTCCACCTCTTCAATTTCAAACTCACAACCCAACCTTTACAACGCTCCCATTTTCTTTTCCAATCTTACTAAATTTCCTTCAAATTCATTACCAACAACCACAAACCTTTCACAATCACGTTCTCAGTCTTATGCAAATGTGGTGGTTAGAAACAGCTCGTCTCGGGTCACAAAGAGTAAGGATGTAAGTAACTCTAAGAGTAAGGACCAAGGTAAATATAAAGAACGGGAGGATTGGTATTCTAAAAAACAGGACCACTCTAAAAGACAGGCGAAAAGCTTTTCAACTGTTTACATTGGAAACAATGCTAGAAAGACTAATCCTATGGTGATTACTGATTAGCAATGCGTTCAGAAAATTCGGGTGGATATAGAACATTGCATGGAGGAGTGGACGTTATTAAGCCTTTGTAATCATTAACCGTAGTAATGTGTCATTCTCAAATAGTTGTCAACCCGTTATAACTAAACTGTTTTTTTAATAAAATTATCATCCAAACTTTTTTTGTAGCGAAGTTATTGGTCAACTCTATAATCGATACACTTATTATAGTATTTTTTTTTAATACATACATATAAACGTCAGTCTATTAAGTTTTTCTAGTGACATGAACTGCAAGTAGGATATTCTGTTACGATATATAAATAAATAAATATTATATAGGTTTTTTAAAATTTGAGGCCCATTAAAAATTTGAAGCCATGTTCGATTACATACTTCGTACATGTACTAAAGACACATATGTTCGTCAATAGATTTGTTGTGTAATTCCTCCATCCAAACTTGCTTTTGAACAAGTTTAAAATCATCAACCCGTTGCAAAGTAACTTAAGGGCGCTCCTTTTAATCTTAAGAGATTAACATCTTTCTACTAGTATCTGATCTGGTTCTCCAACAAAATCAGCTTATATTAAAATCTTAACCATAAATGCATACGGTTACAACACAACACCGCGTAACAAAGATACAAACCCCACCAACCGTAGCTTTAGCTGTACTTCCATTTTTTATAATTTTAATTTTAATTTAATTTTTTGTAGCTGTACGTTAACAACCCAGCAATATAATTGAGATCCCCATTTATTAAATTCCACGTGGCACCCTTCTCCCGTTCCTCCCTGGTCTCCGGACTTCAAATCCATTCCTAAACCAAATTCATAAAACATTTCAAATCCGCTCATCAACAAAAATAAAATAAAAAAAAATTTTAGTTAAATAATTCATCGGCTTAATAGTCTCACATGGTCAAAGCTTGTTAGAAAGATCTCTGAAACATCGTATACTCCCTGCATACTTTCACCTAACAACGATTTCAACATTTTGATTGTGATTTTGTTGCTTGTTTTTAACGATATTTTTATAAATTTTGAGCTAATTCAGCTGCAGCGTTCAGGTAAATGTTTCTGTTCATATTTGCCCTAATTTTTTGTATTCTGTTAAAATGATGATTAGAAGCCAATAAAAATTTGTGGTTAGTCCCAATGATTCGTAGATTATGCATAGAAGTCATCATGCTTTATCATCTAGTCTAGGTTACGTAATAAATTTAGGTATTTTTTAATAGTAATGAAATTGCGTGCAGGAAGTAAAAAGCCTGAAGATCTAAATATCTTTAAGATGCATCTCGTGTATTGCTAATTTGTAACATCAATGATCATGATTTGCGTGTCTTGAACTGAAGTTATTAATATGATTAATATGATATATTATCATTATAAACAGAATAGATCACTTAAGGTGGGCTATTTAGGTACATATCTGTATATTTCGTGAGAGTTTTGTAGAGTTTAATACTTTAATGTTTACGAATAGAACTCCTAATTATCAAGTATGCGGAAATTATACCATATTGAACGCTTCTGCTGGCTCCGGTTTGCAGATGTGTTGATGTTTTAATTTGGAAGGATAAATTAGTGGCGCTTGCGCTTGTAGTTGTACGGTTAAACGTGTGGGATTTTTTTAAAGGAGAGTTGAGAGTTACGATTAGACATGTCGTTGAGTTTCCGCTTGCTGGGACTGTTTGTAAGCAACTAGCTATGGAAATGGTAATGCTTGTTTTTGCCAGTGTACCTATTTTCATTTTTATTCCAAGATCTCCTAACAGTTAGTATTAGTTTTTAGGACGGTCAAACTGATTTGCTAGTTATAAGATATTTTTATAATTATTACTAGGAGAATCATATGAGGCCCTGAAAAATTAGTTGTGTTCGAAATTTCATGCAGACAACTGTGTCTGGTAGATGAGATGTTGGTTTAGTAAATAGTCTCTCTAGGTTGACCTTTTCTGAGATGACATCACCAAATAGGATGCATCTACACGAGTCTTTGTTGTCTTGAAAGGCTATCAACAACCATTTAGGTTGACAACTCGTAGATTTCTGATTGCCAGATGCACTAATGCATATCTACTCGTATATACGGTCAATTGATCATATAACTCATTGTAAGGCTGCAGGTGAACCCCGTGTAGCCTACAACAAATTTCCAATTTTAATTTTTCCTTGATCACGTATGTACCGTTTGTTGATCTTAGCATATTCTCTAAATGAATTTATTCTCCTGTTAACTTCTTTTAATGACACACTATGTTTTTTAGCTTTTATAATGTTAGTTTGGGAGAGAAGCTCAATTGCTATTGTAGACTACTAGACTGCATAAACTGCACAACCACTAATCTAGAATTTGATCACTCATGAATACATTGATGAGAATCCATATCTGTTACTCGTGATACTAAAAACAATTACGGAGTATACATCTAATAGGCAGTCTGGTACCTATTAATTTTATGTCAAGTAAAAAGGTTTGAAAAACTACTTACCACGGGAATTGTTACTGAACAAGGACAAACTTATAATGCTCCCTGAAATCTGAATAGCCAGGCAGTTTGGTAGCCAAAGGCATAGCTTTCTTAACTGTAGTACTCAAATGTTGCGGTCAGATGTCATAACACTACAAGTGGTTGGGGGTTCAAGTCCCAATCTAGACTAGGGTGTATGAGTATGTATCTCGTTAGAGAAAAGGAATGGTGGTAGCTAGCCCCTTTGATGTTAAGTTCTTTGTATGTTGAAAAAGTCATTTAGTACTTTGTATTGTGTTACATGCTTTAGATTATTAATCATTGATTATTTGTATTAAAATTAAATATCGATCTTCAGTGTACCAACAAAATCTAATGTTGGATGTTAGTATATAGCAATTAGTGAATTACCATCAATCCGGGTACTGAGACACATAGATCACAAAATCAAAATACAAAATGGTTATGAACAGGTACACACTTGTAAACAAGAAATTCAAAATAATCGTATCTGAACTTTTATCTATAATTCTATTTTATACTATAAAATAAAATATTTTTTTAAAAAGGAAACTAAGATAAAATATGAATTTAGTACACAATAGCATGTGTTGAGCTAATGTAGTGTTTGCTGTGGGCCAATACGCAACAGCATGCACTGTGCTTCACTGTGCTGGATTAATATTTATTGTATATGTATATTGTTCAATTGTACATTCTATGTTTCTTTAAAAAAAGAAATAAGTAAGTAGCCATACCCTTAAATGTGTACCCTAAAACACTGATGTCTAAAGGGATTGATATGCTAGCCTAAACTAAAAAAGTGCCATAAGCGTCATGTGTCTTTAGAAGTTTGAGTTTTAAGAAGGTTGCTGTAAAAGCATGGTCATGCATTTGATCGTTGATTAGTACTTTGATATCTGTTGTATGGGCACTTCATCTTGTTTGGAAGTGGAATATGTGAAAGAAATAGCAGCTATTGTGGGGTATATTTAGTACTTACATTGAACTTCTATAGTTTTGCTTACACAGATACTTGCATGATGGCTTCTGCCTAAGTTATAATAACAAGTCTCTTCTATTATGGCGTCTTCTGGGATGGTTCCTACTGCTGTTGAAAAGATTGGAGGGAATTCTATGTTTGTTGAAAAACTTCCCGGGGAGATCAATGAAATGACAATTAAAGATGACAAGGTTGAAAAGGTTGACTTTTTGACTCCAGCATAAATCTTTCTAAACATTTTTAAGCTATTTATTTGGTGTGTTAATAGTGCAGTTGTTGCTAAATGCTACTTTCTTTCAGGAAATGGAGGCAACAGTAGTTGATGGTCATGGTACTGAAACTGGCCACATCATTGTAACTACTATTGGAGGTAGAAATGGTCAACCTAAACAGGTAATCTTTGATCATTGTTGAAATATAAGCTTACCCAAAAAGGATACACTTTGCGGGCATTAAACTATTTTGAATTTGACAGAGTTTATATAGTTGCTCTTGAAGTGTCTTAACTATTGTAGCTTATGATAATGTTTGATTTATCTTTGCATAATTATCAACTGCAGACAATAAGTTATATGGCAGAACGTGTAGTTGGTCAAGGTTCTTTTGGAATCGTTTTTCAGGTAATTATTAAAGAATATTCTTTGGAATAGTTACCATCTAATGGATGGGTACTACCCACATATATGTTATCTAGCAGAGGTTTGAGATGTAGACTTGTGCAGGCAAAGTGCTTGGAAACTGGAGAAGCTGTTGCTATTAAAAAAGTGTTGCAAGATAAACGATACAAGAACCGTGAATTGCAAACCATGCGGCTTCTTGATCATCCTAACGTTGTTTCACTCAAACACTGCTTCTTCTCGACCACTGACAAAGATGAGCTGTATCTCAATCTGGTTCTCGAGTATGTTCCAGAAACAGCCTATCGTGTAGCAAGACACTACAGTAAGGCAAATCAGAGGATGCCTATGATATATGTCAAACTTTATACTTATCAGGTCTGTTTATTCATGCGAAAGGCCTTTTTTAGTTTAACCTTTATCTTCCATTTATAAAGCTTGTTGAGTCACGAGGCTAATAAAGTGACCTTGACTCTATGCCAGATTTTTAGATCCTTGGCATATATTCATGCTATTGGGGTTTGCCACAGAGACATTAAGCCCCAAAATCTTTTGGTACACATCCAAAACTTATCTCTCACCCTAATAAAAAGTTTTGTTGTTACATTGTCTCACATTGTACACAATTTGCTGTGCAGGTGAATCCTCATTCTCACCAACTCAAACTCTGTGACTTTGGGAGCGCAAAAGTTCTGGTAATATGTTTGCCTGCTTTCACGTTTATTAGAAGGTCAAAGTATGCCTACTACAATTTTTCTGAGATCTGAATAGGTCCCTTTGTTATTTTACTACCAATAGCTTAATGGATTAAGTTGTTTTTACAACGTAATAATATTGGTTAGATAGAAGTGGCAAGTTGCCATTTACTTATAAATGTGTCGTTTCAAGTTGCGTTTAATCTCAGACTAAGGAAATTAAAAGTTTGTGGTACGGGGGAATAGATCAAACCAGTTTAGATTAGTTCATTGTCTCCTCTAAATGTGTAAAACCTCCATAATCTTATTATTTAAAAATAAGGTAAAAAATGTATCTATATTGTTCGTTAATTGATCTATTACCTCAAGTATATATAGAATTTTGTTTGTTTGTGTGTGTGAATGAAAATAATAGACAAGTGTTTGTGAGTGAGGTATTTTACTAGTGCTAAAGTCCCTCCGTTACATAGAAACCTGTTTTGTTTCCATTACACAGCTCGCCCTTACTGCTGCCTCCAATCTTAGTTGAAACTAATAGCTTAATGGTAATTTTACCTTAGGTATCATAATTATAAAAAGTAATTTACCCGTCCAATGATTTCAGTCTCTTATTTTTAACAGGTCAAAGGGGAAGCTAACATATCTTACATCTGTTCTCGATACTACCGTGCACCTGAACTCATTTTTGGGGCAACTGAGTACACGACTGCAATTGATATCTGGTCAGTTGGTTGTGTTCTTGCTGAACTGCTACTTGGACAGGTTCTTTGCACAACATAATCCTTTTATATGTAGCTATCAGATACAAGTTTATGTTTTCTTTACGTACCCTTTGTTGCAATTCTGTACTCAGCCTCTTTTCCCAGGTGAGAGTGGTGTCGACCAGCTTGTCGAGATTATCAAGGTAAGTTCATGAGCATTTTATGATATTCATATACAAATTTCAGTCTATTTACGTTTTATTATTTCTGGTGTATATTTATTTATTCGTATCTTGCATTATTGATGTAGGTCCTTGGTACCCCAACTCGTGAAGAAATAAAATGCATGAACCCAAACTACACAGAGTTTAAGTTCCCACAAATCAAGGCTCACCCCTGGCACAAAGTAAGTTTAAATATTCGAAGTGGTAATGCTTATCCTCTAAAGATTTTAAGTATATAGCTGTCTGACACACTACAATGTGAACAAGATTTTTCACAAGCGGATGCCCCCGGAAGCTGTAGATCTTGTTTCAAGACTCCTCCAATATTCTCCAAACTTGAGGTGCACTGCGGTAAGTGACTGCCACCATCTCTTAGGTCTTTACATATTCAGAATCGATTATGTTTCTATTCATTTTGTAATTGTTTCTTAAGTTTGTTGGGTGGCCCGTTAACGTTGTGCATTTTAGCTTTGCGAGAAGTTGTGTTTTGCTACCCTTTATTCGATGACATAGATGAATAGTAATAGAATTAGAGGAGGTAAATTTTAAAATAGACAGGTTGAGTTAGTTGGGTTCAGTCAAAACTTGTAAGGAGAGTTTTATCTGTGGTTTGAGTTGGGCCGTTAATTTATCAATCTTGATTAGAAAAATTATAGTATTTAACCAATAATCTATTATTCGAATAATGCTTATGACGACATTCAGAACCTTCTATAATCATATCAACTCGCATGGTAGTCGGTGGGTCGCAATTGTCAATCAAGTAAAGTATACATAATTGGAGATGAAAACGTTAAAATGAAAATTTCCCTCCTGTTTTGTCATTTATTTGAAGAGCGACAGATGCTAAATAGATACCAAGTTGCTTCAACGTTGCGTGTTATATCTTTTTTACAGTTGGAAGCCTGTATCCACCCATTCTTCAACGAGCTTCGTGATCCAAACACTCGTCTACCAAATGGACGTCCTTTGCCACCCCTATTCAATTTCAAGCCTCAAGGTTAACTTCTTATCTTCTTATATTATTTTAATATTATTATCCAGTGTTTTTCGTCTTTAAATTTTTATCAATTATCGTTCTTTTGCCGATTTATTTATTGTTTGCGTAATGCTTCATTACAGAGCTAAAAGGAGCGTCGGTTGAACTTTTGGCTAAACTGATACCAGAGCATGCTCGGAAACAGTGTCCCATGGTTGCCAGTTAATTAAGATATGTTATCAAAGCACGCACCAGATTATTGTATTGTATCTTTCACTTAAGACTTTGGCAAGTGTCTTACCTCCTTTGCTTGTTTGCTAGATTATTCGCGAAAGATATGAATCTTCTTACTATTTGTGTTTATTTGTCGTTTGATTTAGTGCGCAAAATGCTGCAAAGTGATGCATGTTTGTAGCTTTGTACGGCTGTTGTATTGCTATCTAATCTATGCAAAATCAGTTGTGGATTCCTAGATATATTTTATATATATTTTGGCATGACTGAATTTATAATTGCTTTCAATACAATCGTGTGTATAGTTTTGTATTTCTTGCTCAACTGGTGGTGTAGAGGTAGCTAGGACCAAAACCGAGTGTGTGACTAGTTGGATTAGGTACGCTTAAATGATTCCAAGATTGGGTCCAGTCTTTAGCTCAGCTTCAACCTGAAACCATGATTAAAAAACTGGGCATGGTGGAAGTGGTTACATTGATGCTTAGGCTTTAGAAACTTGACACAAAGCTTGCCTGGAGTAGCATATATAGGGCATGATATGGCTAAGCCTAAACCTGGTTAGAGTGTTAGACTCGAGTGTTTCAGTTTGATAAAAAAAGAAAAAGAAAAAAGGAACAGACAATTATAAAAAGCAGACGCCAAGGAAGTCAGCCAATGCCAATCGAACGACGCGGCTTCATACCAAGATGGTTCCACATTTATTTTTATATAAGTGGGTCTTATAAGAGCACCGGGAGTTAAAGATGGGCAAAAGATCCGATCCAAAGATCCGGATCCGATCCGAAATCAAAACAAAGAATCGAACTGAAAAAATCTGATTTGCTTTTGGAGATCCGATCTGGATCGAACCGGATCAATGTTATCATTTGAATCGCATACCGGATCAATGTTTGCAACATCATACAATCACGAAACTCTTCAGTTAGATTTTACAAGGTTTGTCCTTCAGCAAGGGCTTCTGTTCAACCACTTCGACAATCAAAAGCTCACTGAGATAATTCGAAATCAACTACAATTGCGATATATTATTATAAGTCATGCTACTTTAAGTGGGTGACGCTTTTAAATTACGGAAAAAGCTAAAAATGAAATAATTAAAGGTTTTCGAACATATAAATATAATGGACTTTTTTGCTCTGTTGGTCCTTCGCTTGTACCCATATTGAATAAAGGTTAACTAGCTTAAGACCCGCGAATTCGCGGGTTTAGGAAATGCAATTTTTAAATATGATAAATTATGTGTTCGCTAGCGTAAAAATTTGCCACAAATTATTATGTATAATAAACAAAAGAAGGCAAAGAATGTAGTTAAACAAAATATGAGATATATAAATATAAGTATAAGTATAAAACAAACATTAAATAAGTAAATGGTCAAAAGGCTATTAATTTGACAATCTTAGTTGTGATTTCTATCCACTTCTCATGTTTGTGGGAGGATGTCATTCTCTAATTATTGTCTAAAATGACATTGATTTATTTTTATTGTAGTCGCGGATATATATGCAGCACACTTTTACTTGGGACAATGCACTAGATAGAAACTTTTTATATGAGCCCATGAACTGATTATGTGCACTTTGAATTGAAAGATTAAAGGAAGAGGTAGTTAGATTGTTGCTGCAGCCTTGAGCTTCTATTCGGTTGCTGAGCCTTTAGAGGTAGCAAGGGTAACAACAAAAATGCTTTGCTGATAAAGCTTTGCTATTAAGTCACCGAGAAAGTAATAGGACGAAAACGATGACATGCATATTGCGAGCTAGTCAGTTGTATAACGTCAATCACAAGGTAGCTTAATGTACTAACACATAAACTTAAAGGAGCAGCTGTAATAGAACTGATAAAGCAATGCCTCTGAAAATAAGAATATATTCTGTTAATTTGTCCGACCAAATTGCAAGTAGTTATGTGTACAGACTACAGTTAAATAACCTGCTAACACTTTAATGCCATTTCTTAAGCCTTTCACTAAATTTGGATTTTCAACCCATTTCACTGTTTGCAACCGTATTTTCAAGATCGGCACCTCCAAAATTTGTTTATTTGACTACATTATAGATAACGAAATTCAAACTTCCATTCATAGATTAAATGGGTTAGAATTTCCACCTCTTAATACCCACTTAAGAATGTGAAATAAGATGGATTTGTATATACCTTTTGTGACAGGCTTGATGTCACCAACTTTGTTGCTTGTAACAACATGCTAACTTTAGGCCTATTTGACCTATTTTCGTTTTTAAATCTTGTGGTGATTTGCAACGTTAGAAATAAACCAAGCCCCGAATTGACCCATCTATACGTAAATGGGTTAATAGAACCACCTCTGTTGGTATTAACAAAAGAACGGAAAAAAACAATATATAAAAAGATCAATAACATCAATATCAATTAAAGAACCATTCAGAGACATGATTATTATTGCCAGGTGGGATCAATTGGTGATTTAAAAACGTGTTACTAATCAGTACCTGCATTCACATTGACATCAACACCTCCAATCAGATGTTCCGTCCATTTTCTGAAGTTCCAAGCATCCTGAAACAACACCTCGTAAGATCAAGCTAATTTGGGACCCAACTGTCTATACGCATATTTATCATCTCCAATATAAAATATTAGAAGCATAGGAAAAATCAATAAGCAGTGACACAAACTATTTTGTTAACAACACAACAAATTCATTAGGAATGATAAACGATTATTAACTACTATGACAAAAAAAAATAGCACATCAAATTGCATCAAAGTGACAGCCTACCATGATAGGAACGTTAGTAGACTAATATAACTCATCAAGGACCAATGTGCAGCCAATACGAACACATTTGGAGCCAATAATTTTGGAAAATGATTAATTATACTGCATGTGATACAAATATAAGATGGAAACATCCTTGTAAAATATATTGACTCCTTTATAATCACTTGTCTAGATTGATATTAACGCTGACCTGAATGCCAACATTTGTTCCATCTCGTTGTTCATGAATAGGCCCCAGTCTTTATAAAGCTGATTCCCGACTTCTGGCATTTCTGTTAAAATTCAGAAATAAGTACTGTATTGAAGGTAAGCTACAATATGTGACTTTATAAAGACTCTATCCGGTTACCATGTGATTCTGTAAATCTGTCGTTGTGTATCAAAATGACATTCGGATTAGCATTTGAAGAGTAAATGTCACTAAGTTCGCCAACTGGGATGCATGAAGACCCCGGAAAGTACAATTGATTTTTTGCCACTGTGCATTTCAGAATAACAGAAAATGTAACATGTCATATTTGATATAGATGAAACAATAAAAAACTGTATGTCAAATAATTATGTGTGTGTGTGTGTGTATATATATATATATATATATATATATATATATATATATATATATATATATATGCTCCAAATCACCCTCCCAACAAAATTCGTTAATTTTCATCCAATAGAGACCTACACACATAAAAATAAAAATTATTCACAGAGGCTCGAACTTTAATTTCACAAAATCTCAACGTTGATGGTTATTAACATTTTACAAATATACTCATTAATTTGAAAAACACATTTTTGTAAGAAATTAACCTCATTGTGGAGTGCTCAGTTGAACTAACTTCGGGTGACGCAGTACCGGAAACTGGAAAAAGTAACTGTGTATTAACGAATTCAACATTGCACTTGAAGATATAAAATATTTAGAAGTATAATTCTTTTTGAGTAGTGCTATATTATTAATAGCAGAATTAATATTTGTTGCTTTATTATGTCATCAGCATATTGTGAAAACACGTGAGTAACATTATAGTAACTACTTATGCACATGTTGCAAGACCGATTTGTTGACTCGTTGGAGATAAATATCACCCAAAACGACCTATTCATAAGTCAATGGGTCACAATTCCTACTTACTATAAATATATAAAAATGTGTGAGAACTATTTTATTTGTTACTTACGATGTACAATACGGACTGGAACTAAGTGGATAGTATCTTGAGTAGCTATTATTCATGTTATTCTCTCTAGTTGTTGTCCATTATTAGCATGCAAAATCCACTAGAAACAACACACATATCGATGCTAGCGATGAAAATTTCAAAGATTTGTTTATGAAAGAGTCAATTCGAGTCTAAATAATTTCCTCTAACATGACAACAAATTATTGAAACAGTAAACACCTACCTTTTGCGATTCCTCCACTTTCGCGCACTTGGAAAGCACTTTTAAAAAGAACATCAAGGAATCAAGTTAAGAAGAATTGTGCCAGCCGTTTCCAATACATCACTCACATCCATTGATGCAAACTCGCATGATAAAAATGTAAAACTGCACGAAAATCTTCATTAAATCTCAGTCAAAAAAGTAAATAAAGTTGAGTATAAGGTTATGATATTTTAAACTTCAAAATCATCAGTGTCGGTACAATAATCGGTCAACCCTAAGTCAACGGAGATCAGTCGGGATTAGAAAGGATTAATCAGGAACATCTGATTAGTCATGGGTGACAATATAACCGATTATATATATGATTTATTCGAATATTCACTCACCATTGGACAATAGAATCCACATCACAGTTCCAACAAAATATAGCCAGATCGCCACATCGAAGAAATAACACACCTCAAATAGTAGCATCAACTTAATAAATTGTCATAGTTATATACCTGCAAAAGATTAGAAAAAAAGAAAACTCAGTAGCAAGTTAGCAACAAATCATTACAATGTAATGATGAAACATACAATTTTTTTTGTTGTTGTTGTAAAAAAAAAAAAACCACTCATCACTAAGTACTCCGTACATTATAAAGTGGTCATCTTGACCTATGCCCCATTTCAATTATAAAGTGGCCATCTTGACCCAGTTCATTAACATAGATGTACTTTCGACCTAAAAGAGTCTCATGGCAGTAATGTTGACTCAAGTATAATCTAACTAAATACATCTAACACATATCACAGAGCAAGAAGTAAAACTGACCCATAAAAGTTGCACAATAGTAAAGTTGACCCAAACCTTGTGTAGTGGCAATTTCAACCCAAACCATCTCTGCAGTGGTAATTTTCTCCCAGATTGGGACAATGCAAAAATTTTGAACCATATCACTACTATAGTGGCAATTCCAACCCATATTAACATTCAGACCCGAACTGAAGAACCACAGTCACCACATATACAATTTGTAATTCCATAGTAACAATGATAGCAGACATAGATAAACTCTAACCCTAGAGACACGGGGTAGCCAAACTGAAAAAATATTGTTTTATGATATTGAGAATATCTACGACTGTAAGGAAAATTATCTAACACAATAAAAATTAAGAAAGAAAAAACAAAATAAATGAGGCTAAGATTTATATATAAAATCAAGCAACAGATTTATGTATAATTTCAACTGTTCTTTTTCGTTTCATCGTAGCATCTTCTGACACCTATATTTTAATATTTTAATAACTTAAAATATAAGGAAGATACATAATATATTTGATAGCAATCATCTTACGTGATATGACGTTGGACATTTGCAAATAGCAAACTGCAAATATATGAACAAATGCAAAACAAAGTTATTTATATTGCATTTCAAATCAAAATTCTTTAACGACATGATCAATACAAAAGCCACAAAAGGATCAAATTATTTATATTGCAGTACGATGAAAAATATGAATATGAATAAATTAATATTAACGATTCAAATATATGAACAAAAGCATAAAATTAATCAACCTTTGTTGGTGCAAACGGTGGTTGTTCAAGCGGCCGTTGTGTTAATGGTTTACCATCAAAGAACATCTCTATTGAGGACACTTGAGATGGGTTGTTGACCCAGAATTTCTTCCAGATATAATGCACCTTGACTCTCACCTTCTGGTCATCTCTCCCTTTGGTGATTTGATTCAGAGAAGTGAAGGCTTCTAATCCAGACATTCTTGTGATATTACTTCTTGTTGTAGTTCTGCTTCTGTGTTTTGATTGAATGTGAGATGAATTGTGAAAGGGTAACAGTTTAAATAGTGAAAACAGAGGAACAAAATCACAAATAAATATGGATAATTGATTTGTCATTAACATATACAACCCTTAATTGGTTTGACCAATTTAAAATCCCTTAATTTAGGGGAATTTGTTTGAGGTTATTTTAAGATAACATTTTAGATTATAATCATATTTAAATGATGATTATGAATTATGATTATAACCGTGTGAATAATTTCCTTAAATAAGATATCAAACATATCGTTGCTTTATTTAGCTATCCTAAAACAGGGAAATAAAAAATCAAAAAATATCAAATATAAAGATTATCATACATTTTAGAGAATATTCTGCATTAGTTATAAAGTTATTTAATTATATGAAACAAAAGATAAAATATCGAATGTAGGAATTGGAATGAAGATTATGCGTGATGTGCATATATTTTGCAATAAGAACAGAGGAAAAATATTAAATCAATAGAATAACCTGTCGTTGCCGATTTTCATAATTCATGTTGACAATCATCGTGATTGAACTTGACTGGATTTCGTTCTTCAAATCTGTTGATCAATATCAAAATCCATTGAATAATTTTAATAGTATTATAACGTAACTTGAGACACTCAGAGCAGCATATGAAAATCTATATCTACTTGACTAATTCAAGTACATAAACTCATGATTATACATCAAAGATAATCATTATGGAAGATTCTTTGTTGGAAAATAGAAAAATATGAAAGTCAAATCGAATCACTTGATACACTAACATAGAAAATGCTAGTAGCATACCTAATATAATATTTCACAGATCAAATTGAGTAACGAGATGAACCATCGAATCCGCATTAATCATTCATATAATTCAATGGATTCGTATCCTCATTAATCACTCAAATCAACGAACCCTAATTGATTTTTCGTGAGACACTAATGAAATATTCAAACCCTGATGAAATAAGAACCCTAGAATTAAACCCTAGCGAAATACAATCACAAGATTAAACCCTAATTTCGTATTTCTACTATCAAATCTTTTGCGAGATGTTAATCAAAAGAAAGAACTAATTAAATTGAATTTTCACGGACGAATTTAATTCACGCAAGCAGATAGAGTTTTAAAGCTGAATACAGACTAATTTAGTTCTAGCAAACACATCGGATGTTCATTAACAAAACCCTAATAAAATTACAGATTGCGCAAAACACTAAGTGAAACTTACAAATTACGAAGATGGTTTTATTTCGATCCAATTGAAGGCCTCCTGTAATGGTGTTTCTTCTTTAATAGATATCCGTTCGAAATTGAGATTAGGAAGAGAGAAACCATCTGTTCGAAATTGAAGGCCTCCTGCAATCTTCGTTCTTTAGCAATTTGAAGAGAGAAACCATTGAGATTAGGAAACGATTAATGTATGTTCTTGAAGAGAGAAATCATTTTGTTTCGGGAGTAGATTAGGGTTGATGATGTAAAGGGCGTAAATGGATGAGAACATTTGACCCCTATTCAGATGCAATACTCAGGGCCCGTTTACTTATTTTATCATTAAGTCCCGTATAGATATATATGGCAAAATGAATAATGATTAGATATATGCAGTAAGTTGATAGCGTAAATATCTGTTTACTTTTTATGCTGAATGAATGGTCTCAATAACGATAAATGACCATTTTAACCTCGTCATATAAAATAACTAAATTTTTCATTACTCCGTATTAGAAGTTAGCGGACTTTAAGTTTGCACAATAAAATAACTTGCACAAATATATAATCGAACTCATAAACACATTGTATTTATCAATCGATTTCGGTTCATCTAAAAACTAAAATAGAAATACTATCTAAAATATCCATTGTTCAACTGTTCATACTGAACTCATGGATCGTTCTTGACATCCTCTTCCACCTCTTTCAATATACATTTGCTCAGTAGTTTTGAAGAAATATACCAAATCAATATACCATTGTCAAAGTTTAATAGTAGTAGAAAAAACTCTCAAAACTAAAGAACCTATTAAAATAAAACATACCTGTAACCCCTACAACCAATTTGCTACTTGCACCAAATCCATTAATTTAATCCACTAATAATTAAAAAGGCCGACGACCCCAAAATCATCCCAAAAATCAACGCAATCTACTTATTCGATTTCAACCTATTAACAATTTCTTTAGTCAAAAACCCAAAAGAAGCCAATAATCTTTACAACATCTAAAACCCATTTTATTTTCGATTCGAAGCATCCCTCTTTTTCTGGGTTTTTTGGTAGAATCGATTTGCTATGGAGGTAGGTGTTGCCTTAGTTCATGGTGTTCTTTGATGGTGAACTTTAGATTTTGGAGCTATGGTATAATAAAAGAAGTGCGAGAGAAAGAAAAAGTGAGATGGTAGTGGATGGAGAGGAAGGGGTAATATTGAGAAGAGGTCAGCTAGATGGGGACAAGAGCTATTTTTGGGGTGACCGATACAGCTGTTAGTTCACTTCAGTCCATAAAATAAGTCCCAAGTAAACAAGTCTTCTGGTGACCGAATAATCTTTCCAGGACAATAATCCCAATTAAGGCCCAAGTAAACAGGCCCTCAGTAATTTTATTCAGGGTATTATGGGAAGTCTTGTGTTAATGCAATTAGTTATAAGATTATAGTTTGATCCAATGGTTATCAAGTAAGGGCAATGGAGGTCAATTTTTTTGATCTAAGGGTTCAAATTCAATATAACTCAATTTTTCTTTTCTTTTATAGTATAGATAGATAGATAGATAGATAAATAGATAGATATAGATTTCAAATATTGGCTATCCAAATTCAAATAATGGTTATGCAATTTTAAATAATGACATAATGTTTATGAAATTTATTTTTAAGTGATTATTTGATTTTAAAACTGTATAGTCATTATTCGAATTTCATAGACATTATTCAAAATTACGTTAATATAATTAGTTAATATTATTATCATTATTATTAATGGTTATTTAATTTCGAATAATGGTTACATAATTTTGAGTAATAGCTATGCAATTCAAATAATGGTTATGTAATCTTAAATAATCATGCTATTTCAATTAATTATTCAATTTCAAATAATGACTATGCAATTTTAAATAATAAAGTACTAAGTAAAAGAGAAAATGCATTTATTTTTTTATAATAATTTTTTTATTCACGTGTCATTTTTCTAAAAGAACAATTACACAATTCCACAACATAACGCGGACCCTCGTACCATATACCATACGATCGAGTAGTTTAATCTAAAACAAACCAAACTAACAAGAGGGTCGAAAATGCTATAACTATTTTCTTAGGGGTTCATATAATATTTTATTGGTTCATGTCAGAAATCTTATTATACTCCTAGGGTTTTACACATTGCTCTCTTCGTGTTACTGATGGACGAACAGATTCAAAATCGCCTAACTTTAGTCACAAGAAAATCATGTTTTGGATTACCAACAGCTTGTCCTTGGTGTTTGCCTGTTTACATTTATCTCAAATTCGCTAATATTCCTTTCCATTTGGCTTACAATCTCACTTTTCCTGATTCTGGTACCAATATTTATCTGCATTTGAATCTGAGTTTGTTGTTGTACTAATTTTAGTTGTTTTAGTTTTATTTAATTAAAAGATGATTGTTTTTTTTTTTTTTTTTTTTTTTTTTTTTTTTGGCGAAATATGTTTAATTTTATTTTTGTTGTTGTTTGGCATGATATTTAGGGTCTCCCTTAAGAATTGGTATATATATAGGTCTAGTTAATGATGCTGTTTTTTGTGTTGCATGATGTTAAGTTTGCAATTGGAAGTTATATACCGATTGTTGTGTTTTTAGGTCAACTACTGTTATTTCGAATTTGAGATTAACGTAATGTTTGCCATTTGATTTTGGAATGCTTCACTCGAATCGTTGCATAGAGTTAGGGATACGATATTTTAAATTTTCATATTTTGTCATTATTGAATGAGATTTTAAGTAATTGAATTTTAGCTTTTCCATGAAGTACCTGTGTTAAGGCTAGAATCTACCTCTTATCAGAGTAGAACCCTAATCGAATAGCAATCACAAACAAGCAATAACCAAAAATATAAACACAGAATAAAAGAACACGAGAATTATAGTGGTTCGGTTTCTAGGTGAAACCTACATCCACTTTGGAACTAGAGAGTATTATTGTTGATTTTGGAGGTGATACAGAGCATGTACAATGAGAGACTATATATAGACTAAGAAAAGAACAATAAAGTTGGCCCAACCAATTAGGGTTGGCCAGACCCTGACTTGGTCACCAAGTAAACACTCCAGGCTGATTTATTGGGCTTAAATAACGAAGCCTACACCTCAACAATCTCCCACTTGGAGGCTTCGAATAACATCGATCTGCACTCTTGTACTTCTGCAATATAAGACTCAGCTCATCTCTTCTTTCTCTAGTTCCTGCCTTCTCTTCAAAGTTCCTGAAGGCCAGTTGAAGCTATGCACAGCTTCAACTTATCTAGCGTTACTGGTTTGGTGAACATATCTGCTGGATTCTTTGAACCTGGAATGCTCTCCAGATTAAATGTTCCATTGCTTATCCGTTCTCTGATAAAGTGATACTTCATGCCAATGTGCTTCGTCTTAGCATGATAGACTGGATTCTTTGCTAACTTGATTGCGCTCTCATTATCACAATACAAGACAAATTCTGTCTGTTTGCTGCCCAGTTCTTTCATGAATGTCTTCAACCACACTAGTTCTTTACTGGCTTCAGTCAAGGCCATGTATTCTGCTTCAGTAGTAGATAGAGCCACGCTCTTTTGAAGCCTAGACATCCAACTCACTGCTGTTCCTCCTATAGTGAATACATACCCGGTGGTGCTCTTGAAGGTATTATTGCATCTACCCAGATCTGCATCAGAATAACCCCTGAGAGTAGTATCCCTGCCCTTGAAACATAACCCAACTTTGGGAGTACCCTTTAAATACCGCAGTATCCACTTCACTGCTTCCCAATGTTCTTTCCCCGGAGCTGACATAAAGCGACTAACCATCCCAACTGCATGTGCTATATCAGGTCTTGTACACACCATAGCGTACATTAGACTACCCACTGCGGATGCATAAGGAACCTTAGCCATTTCTGCTTTTTCTACTTCAGTTTTAGGAGACTGATGTTTAGAAAGCTTTAGATGACTTCCCAACGGTGTGTTTCTTGGCTTTGTAGACTCACCATTCATTATGAACTTTTCAAGAACCTTGCGAATATACTTTTCTTGAGATAAAGAAACTGACCCATCTTTATTCCTGCATATACTCATACCGAGAATCTGCTTAGCTGGCCCGAGATCCTTCATTTCAAATTCTCTAGATAATTGCTTCTTCAAATTGCGTATTTCAACCATATCAGAACCTGCAATTAACATATCATCGACATAAAGAAGCAATATAATATAGGAGCTCTTGAACTTCTTCAAATAACAGCAAGATCTGTAGAACTTCTCACGAATCCTGTCTTCTCCATGAAATTATCAAATTTCAAGTACCACTGTCTGGTAGCTTGTTTCAAACCATACAAGCTTCTCTTTAGATTACACACAAGATTCTCCTTTCCTTTGACACAAAACCCCTCTGGTTGAGACATGTAAATGTCTTCTTCAATGTTGCCATGCAGGAAGGTTGTTTTAACATCCAACTGTTCTAAGTGTAACTTCTCGGTTGCCACCATACTTAGAACCAATCTGATAGTCGTCATCTTCACTACTGGAGAAAAGATTTCAGCATAGTCGACTCCTTTCTTTTGTTGAAATCCTTTGACAACTAATCTTGCTTTGTATCGTTTAGAACCACCCGCTTCATCTTTGACTCTGAAAACCCATTTATTCTGTAAGACCCTTTTTCCTGGTGGTAACTTGTTAACCTCCAAGTTTGATTTTTCAATAAAGATTCCATCTCGTTTTTCATAGCCTGCTCCCACTGGAACGAATCTTTTACCTTCATTGCCTCAGAATAACTTTCTGGTTCCCCATTTTCTGTCAAAAGAAGATAGTTAACTGTTGGACTAAACCTCTCTCGCTGTCTTGTGACTCGTGTAGATCTCCTGACCCAATTGGACTGGTCAGATTGTGGTGGGGGCTGTGGGGTCTGCTCATCATCAGGAATCTGAGCTCCCACTATCTGAAGTCTGCTCGTGATCAGATTCCGAGCTTTCACTGTTAGGAACTCCCACTGGAACTTCAGTTTCATACTCTGGAGTTTCCCTTTCATCTTCTCTAGTTGTCTCTGTGTCAACCTCAAATTCAACTGATTCTTTTTCTTTTGGTGTTGAGTTGAAATCCTTGTACAATTATGCTTCATTGAAGGTGGCATGTTTACTTCTGATAACATGTTTTCCCTTGTTATCTTATAACCTGTAACCCATGTCATCTCCCCCATAACCAATGAACACGTACTTCTTTGCTTTTGCATCGAGTTTGTCACCATCTTTATTAATATCATATGCACTGCACCCAAAGATTTTTAGATGCTCATAACTGATTGCTTTACCTCTCCATTCTTCTTCGGGTATTTTGAAATCAAGCGGAGCTGATGGAGAACGGTTGATCAAATAAGCGGCAGTGCTTACTGCATTAGCCCATAGAGTCTTTGGTAGCCCACAATTAAGTCTCATGCTACGTGCTCTCTCATTTAAAGTACGATTCATTCTTTCTGCAACTCCGTTTTGTTGTGGAGTACCTGGAACCGTCTTGATCATCCGAATGCCATGATCAGCACAATAGTTAAAGAATTTGGTGCTGATGTATTCTCCTCCATTATCCGACTTCAAGCATTTTACCTTGCGTGTTGAATCATCGATGAAAGTAACATAATAGCGTGCTCCTCCCAATGAAGAAACAGGAGTAGGCCCGAACACATTCCTGTGTACTAGCTCCAACTTCTGAGCCTTTAAAGTTCTGCCTGCTGTGACCTTCTTCTTCTTTCCTAGAAGACATGACTCGCAAAAGTCCGATTCAACTCTCTTTAGACCAGGAATTTTACCATTAGACACTAGCATTTTCATTCCTTTGTCACTCATGTGACCTAAACGTTGGTGCCACTGACTGGTTAAGCTACGATCATTGGAAACTGCATTTACTTCATTAGCTGGAACTTCTACCATATAAAGAGTGCCTCTCTTCTTACCCTTGGCTATTACTAAGTTCCCCTTTATTACTTTCCACTGACCTTCACCAAATAGCACACTATATCCTTGATCATCAAGCTGTCCAACAGAGATTAGTTTCTTCTTTAGGCCAGGAATAACTCGGACATTTTTCAAGGTCCAATTAGTGCCCAAAGAGGTCTTCAGCTCTAAGTCTCCAATCCCTGTAATGTCAAGACAATGATCATTAGCCAAACGAACTTTACCAAGATTACCTGTTCGTAGATTTTTCATCAAATGTGGACTTGGAGTAGCATGAAACGATGCTCCTAAATCCATAACCCACGCATCAATTGTATTCTCAATGCAACAAACAAGGACGTTATCATAATCATCTGTTGCATCTGCAACATTAACTTCCTTTGGCTTTGATGATGTTACTGGCTTAGTGCACTGGTTTCTGAAGTGCCCAGTCTCCTGACAATTCCAACATTTAATATCATTTCTCGTTCTCGACACACTCCTCCTTCTTGACTTTGACCTGCCCCTGGTGGTGTTACTTCTACCTTTTCTCCTACCCCTCTCTTCTGTGCTCAGCAAGTTTCCTGATGGTTCTCCTGAGCTCTTTCTTCTTATATCTTCCCCAAGAATAAAATCACGAATGCTCTCAAACTTGAGCTTTGAGGACTCTGTGGACCCACTGATAGCTGTGACTGAACCTGACCAGCTTTCAGGTAACGAAGATAATAATAGAAGAGCTTTGACTTCGTCATCGAACTTGATATCAACTGACAGTAACCGAGAGATAATATTGTTGAAGTTATTAACATGATTTGTTACTGAAGCACCTTCTTTCAACCTGGTATTTACCAACTGTCTGATCAAAAACACCTTGTTAGAAGCAGACGGCTTCTCATACATATTTGCTAAGGTCTTCATCAAACCATGTGTCGTGGTTTCGTTCACAATGTTAAAGGCAACACTTTTTGTCAACGTGAGTTTGACAACTGCTAGGGCTTTCCTGTCAAGTGTTTTCCACTCGTCGTCTTTCATTCCTTCTGGTTTATTCTCATTCATGGCATCGATCAGATCCTTCTGACATAACAAATCTTCAACTTGCATCTTCCACCACCCAAAATCTTACCCATCAAACTTGTCGATTTTGATCCTTCCTTCTTCTGCCATTAAAAAAAAATTTATTGGATCTGAGGACAACAACAATTTGATCTGTAACAGTTGCAATAGATCTGTAACATCAGAGTCCGGTGGCGGCTAGGGTTGATCTGGATTAGATCTGTAACAGCAGAGTCTGGTGGCGGCTAGGGTTGATCAGCAGAGTCTGGTGGCGGCTAGGGTTTAGCATCTGCAATCTGATCTGTAAAAACAGCAACAACAGCAGCAGCGACTGGATCTGTAACAGCAACAGCTATGATTGACGGCTAGGGTTAGAACCTGAGCTCTGATACCAGTTGTTAAGGCTAGAATCTGCCTCTTATCAGAGTAGAATCCTAATCGAATAGCAATCACAAACAAGCAATAACCGAAAATATAAACACAGAATAAAAGAACACGAGAATTATAGTGGTTCGGTTTCTAGGTGAAACCTACATCCACTTTGGAACTAGAGAGTATTATTATTGATTTTGGAGGTGATACAAAGCATGTACAATGAGAGACTATATATAGACTAAGAAAAGAACAATAAAGTCGGCCCAACCAATTAGGGTTGGCCAGACCCTGACTTGGTCACCAAGTAAACTCCAGGCCGATTTATTGGGCTTAAATACCGAAGCCTACACCTTTGAGACAATTGTTGCATTTTAAATAATTGAATCCAGTATCGGTTCGGTGTTGATTGTTGTAATATCTTTAACATGAGTGTTGACTTTGTTTTTTCAGATCAAATTCCTTATGTCGATTCGGATACGTATGTTGCTTACAACAATGAGAGGGGTGGTGTAATTGAAAGTTTAAAAGAAGATAACATAGTTAATTTGGACTCTGGAGTCGAAAGTGTTCCTGAATGGGTATCGACAGTCGCAATGATTACTTCGTGGCTTTCGGATGCAATCTTGTATGAATTATGGGTAGGTTCAGATGGAAGTTGTGCACACAAGATCTATTATTCTGACCTTCCATGGCCAATAGGAAAGCTCTTATATTTGAAGCAAGTACACAATGTGAAACATTTACTTGGGATATCGAAAGATAATGCTGAAAGAAGGGAAGATGAGGTATTGATTTATATAATTTTAATGTGTTCTGCATGTTTTCTAATCCATCTTTTTAGTAGTGATCTTAGTTTGAATGCTATACTTAAAAAATCATGTTATTATCTGTTCACTTAATGATTTACATTAACAATACGGTCAAACAAGTTTGCATGCATGCATGCATGCATGCACACACTCATAGAGGGAATGAAGTGATTGAGAAAATTCTCCAGAGGTGGGCAACTTGGGTAGATTGGTCAGAACGGTTAATTTTCCGTACAGATAAAAGTGGGCCGGGTCGGATTGACTAAGAATTTTGTCTTCTTTTTGTGTTATTGATTTTCATTGTATACTTAATTCATTATGTTTTACACTTAGAGAGTCACTTTCGACCTGTTCTTTTAAATGTTTCTAAAGTCACCTATTTGACATGTTAAATGTAAAATTCATTTCATTTTCAAGTAAATGGGATAAAGTTACCACCTCTACTTATATCTGATTATTCTTTTTTTTTTTTTTTTTTTTACTTTGTCTACCCAGTGAGCATGTCATTATGTTGCTAATGCTCGACTTTGATGAACTTATGTCAATACAGATCTATAGGAGAGCTACTTTGGTCTACCAAGTTTTGTCAACTAGGTTAGGCGAAGACTCGTTTTTCTCTGATAACAGGCATGTCTTTACATCCTACTTTTGTTTAAAATTTTCTCATTCAATTACTCACCAAGATAATAGTGATGTCATTGGCTGTGTTGTCCTCTAGCTAATGGCTTAACTGCTATCCTTGCCTTGTGTAATGCAGGCCGACTAGTTTGGATGCTATATTTCTTGGGCATGCACTTATCACACTTTATGCGTTACCGGTAAGTATATATAGATAAGTCTTTTAAGGGTAAAAGGTTGAATGATGTTCGAGTCCGAGTATAATGAGAAAATTATTAATTAATATGACTTAAACATGCCATTATTTAAAAGATCAGTTATCTATAGGTATTGTTAAGCTTCCATGTTTTTAATATTAAATCAGTTATCTTAATTTGTTACCCTTTTTTTTGGCTAATTTCTTTTAGGAAACATCAGTTCTTCGTGGAAAACTCTTGGAACAAGCTAATCTTGTGAAGTATGCTGACAAACATAAAGCGGAGCTTTTAGATGTTGGATCATCATCTTCAAATCCATCATCATCATCCTCATCTGCACCTAAACGAGGCCCTTCAAACTGGAGTAAGCTTTTTTAAGGACGAGTCAGGCGTTGACCAACTTTGACTTTTAGTAATAAATAAATTAAACTTATATGTATTACACATAAATATATCAAACATAAAACATAAATATTTCAAACATAGATATATGGCACATAATCTAATAATTTGAAAAAAAAAAAAAAAATTCTGACCTAACTTTGACTTTAACCGACTTTGACTGACTCAGACCTGACTTGGCCGACTCAGCCTGACTTCAAGCCGATTTTCTAGCGTTGACCGACTTTAAGGCGTTTTTAACGAGTCAGGGCGAGCAAACTGACTTGTCCGCCGACTTTTACAGCAATGTTTGTGCCTAAGGTTTTTATACATGAATTATTATTATGTAACATAATAAAACAATGGATTACCTTTATGTAGGTTCCAAACCCAAGAGTCAACCTCCTAAGAGGGAAAGAACGCAGGAAGAGAAAAATTTCAGAAGAAAAGCGAAATATTTCTTGGTAACTCAGATGGTTGCGGTTCTTGTTTTTCTCAGTCTTCTTGGTGGGTCTGATGATACCGAAGTGGATGCTGATGAGGGTATCGATTACGATAATTGAAAACAAAAAATTTTCCTTTGTTCGTTTCCCTGTATGTGAAATTTTTGAAGACGTGCACGGTGCAAATATACAACTTCATTGATCTGAGTTTAAAATAGACGAGATAAATCTGAACCAGGATTCGCTTCCTGGTTCTGAAACCTTCGTAGCTAGTCAAGATTCAAAATGTGTTGGATTTAGTGCACAATTCTATACCATCATTTTGTTTTCATCAATAGTTTTATGAACCAGTTTACCAGTCTTACAATTGCAGATACAGCTGTTTACGATCTTTTTATGCCTTGACAAATGATATACATAATAACTAGGGTTCGCTCCCGGTCTTGATTGAATTTAGATACATTATGCCTTGACCATTTGAGCTTTCGTGAGCGCTTGTAATAATTAATCTGTCAGTATTTTTGCTTGTGTTCGTGTTTAGCTATGTTGATTAATTGATCATGTGATTAAAACGTGATTCGCTTACACCTGACAAAATTTGTAGGTACCTGTTTCAAATTCGAGCCTTGGTTACTTCGAGAGTATATACAATTTGTTGAAATTATGTAGTATTTCTTTGTGACTTTGTCAAAGGGGAGATATATTAGTACGTTTCTAGAAGTGATTGTAGTTGTAAAATCATAACTAAAATCTAGTAATTACCTGAGACAATGATGTTTTAATGATTAGAACATTTCACATAAGACCCCTTTTTTAAACCATCAAAGGATGGCTTAGTGATGGACGTTTTGATATCCCTGTAAGAGTTTTTCCAAATCTCACTAGCAACAAATGTTGGAGTGGTCATGAACATGGTTAAAAATGGTGACAGAATAAGTCGGTTAGACTGCGTGCATATGAATAAAAGTCAACAAGGAAAGCCTCATATGTTTACATGTTACTCTTTGTTTAAATCTAAATCTCAAAAAGTATTGTTTTGAAAGGCAAGTTTATTAAAGAGAAATTGGTCAAAATGTCTTTATTCTAGAAAGTGTTTAACAATATGTTAAAAAAATCGTAATTGCAAAAATGTCTCCACTCCTCGTACCAGGCAGGATGCATGATGGTGTGTGCGTGATGGGTGTTACTGAGATAATCATCGAGATAGCCCATTTCTGACGCAACATGCAACACACACCAAGCACCACGCCCCACGCGTGGTGCTTAGTACGTGATGGGTGTTGTATCGAAAACTGAACTTTGAATTGTTATATCTTTTAATTCGTAGCTGCGATTTAGTAACCGTTTTTTTTAATCGTTTACTTTTAAATCGTGTATTTTAACTCGTAAGAACGTAATCTAAGAGATTATTATATTTAATTACTCGTATCTTGATTCACGGGGATAAAAAGGTAATATAACCTCTCATAATTAGTAAGTATATATATGAATAATTCGATTTGGAGGTGCATTAAGATTTGGACGAACTTGGACTAGCCAACAATTATTACCATCGAAGACATTTTTTTTTTTGGATGGATTCCTTCACTGGATCTATTTCCGGTAAGACTCGTCTATATTGTATTATTACTGATGTGCTTTGGTGACTTTGGAGACTAAGGAACGACTCTTTACACGACTCTAATCTAATCAAAGAACGCGAGCTTTTCGACAACATAAGGTTCTCTTCCTTCTCGTGGCTAACGGCAAGAAGCAATTTTGCTCCCAACTGGACATCCCGGCTAAGTAATCCTATGTAATGGTTTTTTTTTTTTTTTTTGCTTGTTAGTTTGTTTCGTGCCTTGTCTTTGTTGTAGCATTTTTGTTTTGCTTTTTTGGCTTTAGCTTCTCGCTACCCGTTAATAAAATCTCAGCCGTTCTAAAAAAGAAAAGAAAAAAAGGTAATAAGTTAGTAATAACTATTCGTGTAATTCTTTTTTTTTTTTCTACGTAGTATTTATTTTTCCATATAGTTCTTAAAAGTTAATCGTGATTTAAAATTTCTCGTTCACGGTCCATTGTCTTCCAGATCAACCGCACAGGGTTGAACAAAAACCAACACAAAAAAATGCTTAAAAAGATTACTACTTTTTCCCGCCATTTCAACTTCCAGAACCAACAACAACAGCAGCAGCCTGTGAAAGAGCAACTTTTAATCATCTTAAAACAATGTATTTCCACCAAAACAGTTCAACAAATTCACACACAAATGCTTATACACTCTATAAACAGACCCAATTTCTTACTAGCCAAACTAATTGATTTAAAAGATTTCAATTACTCTTACAATTTATTCAATTCAATTGACCAGCCAAATGACTACGCTTTCAATGTTATGATCCGTGGACTATCGACTACGTGGCAAAGATTCGATCTTACTTTACAGCTTTATTATAAGATGAAGGGTTTAGGTATAATGGCGAATAACTTTACGTACCCATTTTTATTTATCGCGTGTTCGAATCTTAAGGCGATTGAGCATGGTAGGTTAGGGCATTGTATGGTGCTGAAATGTGGGTTGATTGTAGATGGACACGTCAGACATTCGTTGATTAGTATGTATTCGAGATGTGGTGAGGTACTGTATGCACGCAAGGTGTTTGATGAAATTACTGACAGAGATTTGGTGTCGTGGAATTCGATGATCTCTGGGTATTCGAAGATGGGGTTTTGTAGGGATGCTTTGGAGTTGTTTGAGAAGATGAAAGGTGAAGGATTTGAGCCAGATGAAATGACGATTGTTAGCGTACTTGGGGCTTGTGCAGAGTTGGGGGATTCGAGTTTCGGGAAGTTGGTTGAGGGTTACGTGATGGATAATAGGATGAAGATGAATTCGTATATTGGTTCGGCTTTGATTGGTATGTATGCAAAGTGTGGTGATTTGGTGTCTGCACGGGGGATCTTTGATAAAATGATTAACAAAGATTTGGTGACGTGGAACGCCATGATTACTGGGCAAGTACTTGATTTTTTTTTTCTTGTCTAAATTTGTTGTTTTTTGCTTATTCTAATCTTTTTAACTTTCACATAATAGATATGCTCAAAGTGGATTATCAGATGAAGCAATATCCTTGTTCAATATCATGAAGGATGAAGGTGTAAAAGCAGATCGAATAACATTAAGCGGAGTGCTATCTGCTTGTGCATCAGTTGGTGCTCTTGATGTTGGGAGATCGATAGATGAATATGCATCAGAACGAGGTTTGCAACAAGATATATACGTTGCAACCGCTTTAATCGACATGTACGCAAAATGTGCGACCGTTGACCTTGCGTATAAAGTTTTTAAAAACATGCCTTGCAAGAACACGGTCACATGGAATGCAATGATTTCCGCCCTTGCTTTCAACGGGCGTGCTCATGAGGCTATATCACTATTCGAAGAAATGTCAGAAGAAAATGACGATATTACCCCTGATGATGTAACATTTGTTGGAGTGCTATCTGCATGTGTACATGGTGGAATGGTCAATGAAGGTCGTCACTTTTTTAACTTAATGAGCGCATCCTTTAAATTGGTGCCCAAAATCGAGCATTATTCTTGCATGGTGGATCTTTTATCAAGAGCAGGTCGCGTTTACGAAGCATGGGATTTTATTCAGAAAATGCCTGAAAAACCCGACGAGATTGCATTAGGCGCGTTGCTTGGGGCGTGTCAGAAAGCTGGTAATTTGGATGTTAGTGAAAAGGTCATGCAGCTTTTGCTAGAGATTGAACCTACAAATTCCGGGAATTATGTAATTTCGTCACAAATATATGCAAATTCGAAGAGGTGGGATGATTCAGCTAAGATGAGATTACTCATGAGACGAAACGGTATCGTTAAAGTTCCTGGTTCTAGTTGGATTGAGATCGATGCTCGGGTTCACGAGTTTCATGTGGGCGACTCGTTACATATATATTCAGAAGACATTTATCAGTTGCTTGACTTTCTGTATGCTGAGATGAAGTTGAAGGGCAAAATGGTAAATAAGAACGTTGCGGAAGGCAATTATAAGGTGGGTAATATTTTCTTTCGTAAAATATGAGGTTAACTTCCCATTTTCTTATTTAGTTGTTGTTGTGATGTAACATACTTTCGTAGCTTCCCATTTTTTTTTCTTTTATTTCGGTTTGAAGAAACTATATGATAACTTTGATAGATACCGAAGAATTCAATGGAAATGTTCTGAAGAAAGCAAATGAATTTAACCGAAGGATTAATTCTTCTGAGCAAAAAAACTAGTTTGTTGACTATATGACTGGTGTTACTTCATCCTGACCAGGTTTGTAACTTTATATAGTACAAAAATGTATGTATAACTGCATATACAAACACACCCTGTCTAGTCTATCTTTCACAACACCTTCTCGGTACTAATATGTGTTTGCAAGAATTCAACATGTCAAGCAGGAATCGATAAAAATGATTAAGGGAGAAGATTTGGAAGGAAAAAAAAAAGAAAAGTATGAGGTGTCTCACACACACAGGAATTGAGCTATCATCAATCGTATATTCTCGTCATACGGGTTGCAGATTGACTTATCTTACCTGCTTATTATGACTCACAAAGTATCATCAAATGATGTAGATATTCTAACTTTGGCAAATCGAAGATCTTGTACTTTAAACCTCAGCGAACTGCTTCCTGGTTAGTTCTCGCTGCATATCTCAGGTTATAAATTGTTTGTCATTGATATTATATATAATATATTGTATCAGATCTTTCATAATATGTTATTTATTGAATTAAATTATTTAAATATTGTAAGAGTTTTTTGGTGGGAAGTTATTGGTGGGAGTTTTTTTGGTTGGAAGTTTTTGGTGGGAGTTTTTTGGTGGGAATTGTTTTGGAGGGAGTTTTGTGGAGGGAATTTTGGTGGGAATGTTTGACTATAAATATGTAGTCATTGTGTAAGAAGAAAGGTGGAAGAGGTAGAGATAAAAATAGAGAGTTTATGAGAGTCATCTAACTCCGTCCCGTTTGGTGGTCTCGGTGATTCAATAACGATGGGAGCGAATTCCGTTATTGTAATCAACCGTTGTGAGAGTTGTTGAGAGGTACGTGATAATATTCAAGAGTGTTGTAATGAGCGTTCATTCTTGTAATATTGTTCGTATATAGTTGAATTTAAGTGGCCGCTGGTCCCGTGGTTTTTACTCTCCCTTGAGAGGTTTTCCACGTAAAATGTTGTTTGTGTATTACTTTTATGTTGTGTCGATTTATTATTTACTTATACATGGTTGTGTGGTTCTTAATGTGATGGGGATCGATCTCGAAAGTGATATGTGTGCGGGTTCGATCCCAACATAATATACCATAAAGTACATTCACTAATTATTACAGTATTTTATTAGAAGATTTTATTTCCCTTGCTTTTGTTGAATTTTTCATTAATGTTCACTTTTATATCAACTAGGTTGGGTTTAGATCATTTAACTTTAATAATAAGAAGGTTTTGTGCATTCGGGATAGGTGACTTTCGACACATTTGCTTTTGAGAGTTTTTTTTTTTTTTAATCGTTCGACTATTTCCTTTTACAAGCATACGAAAGAAGTTGGTGTTCTGGAATATATATGTATTACAATTAGTGCTTGATGGTTAATAGATCGTTATTACAAGTTATTTAATTATAAATATAATGTTACTCCAAACTAATATAATTTGGTTATTTTGCAGTAACAAGAGAGAGAATCAGCTTAAGAAAACAATCTGATGCATCATTTGAAGTTATTCAACAAATGAATAGTTGATAATTTAGACAGATATAGTTGTGCTTCCATTAATGGTCTGAAGAACTTTGAAGATGGACAACTATGGTAGACACAAGGGAAATTAGAAATAATAACATCTTGGTTACTTAATCCTTTGCTTGGCCAAAATGGGAATACAATTTCTAGATGAAGAATAATGACGATGGCAAGATATGACAATTCAGCCAGTGACGCGGTATTAGCATGAATGCATTGAAATAATAGTTTTTTTAGTGTCATATATAAAAAAGTATATCATGTATTCATTCATGGTTTTATATTGTAGGTCAGATCTACCTGGATTTTGAGTACCTAGCTAGTTCTATACAGTTGATAATGTTCTTGGTTTAGATTGCATTTTTCATATGTGACAATGATTAGCAAACGTTTTATCAATTTGGAAGGATGTTGTAATCGAACGATATATTGCATAAAACAGGTTACAACCCTTGTGGGACATGGAGAATAATGCTGATGTCATGGGTTAAATCTATGCCACATGATCCTTTAAGGCCGGATGCAATGGTCCGCCACTCACATCAGTAACGATCCGCCACCCATTCACCACCGTTGGCAACAAATCGTGAGCGGGTCCGCCAGTTTGGCCTGCAACGAGGGTAACGGTCCTTTGGTGGCCCCCTTTGTGACAGATTTTTTTTTTTTTTTTTTTTTTAATTTGCAACGGGTTTTCATCATCATCTTAAATTCATCATCATCTTCATCAATTTGAAAAGCTTGTCGCTAGATTTTAGAGTTGTAAGAAATTAGGGAAACAAAGCTTAACCAAAACGAAACTTTGTTGTAAGAAATTAGGGAAACGATCCTTGTTGCTAGATGTTAGAGTTGCAAGAAATCTGAAATGCAAAGCTTAAATTCATCATCATCTTCATCAATTTGAAAACTAGGGTTCTTGGATGTGTGTGAGTGTTTTGGGTCGTGAACCAGAGAGGGAGAAGGGGACTAACGAGTCAGGGAAAAAATAAAAGAATTTTGATATTTGCTAACTTAGATAAATGATAAAATCTTTACCCGATAACACACGGGTATTTAACTATTATCTGAAATCTTACGTACCTCGTTCGGTAACTCAAACGAAGTCCAATTTTAACAAACGAATGTAATGTTTTATTTTTAATAATGTAATGTTTTTATTTTATGTAAAAAAATGTTATTTATATTTATGTATTGTATTTAAATAATAATTTTAAATTGATTAAAGCTTGAAATGGAGTGTATAATGGTGAGGGTTTAGTGAAAGGAATGTGAAAGGAATGTTAAAGTGTTTGTGCTGATGTGGCACTGATATGGCGGATAAAAGTTGTGTTAAAATCATGAACCATTGCATGTGGCCTAACCATGAATTATGTGATTTTTTTCCCCTCTCATGTTAGCTATAAGACGGCGGGGTCACCAGTTTTAACTTTTTCTTGCACAAACAAACTCGCAAATCATTTTTTGTGCATTTTCATTAAGATTTTACAAATTTCTTCGTTCAAACTTGTCCAGGATATCTCGGGGTCAACACTCGCGGGCGACAAGCACTAATCCTTTATGCTCGAAACTTGCCCGTCATGATTCTTTTTACCCATCGCAACCCTGGATACCTACGAGCTGCGGCAAACCCGCTGGTTTAGAAAAGATATTCCCTCCGTCCCATCTTAAGTGTCCAATGTTGACTTTTCAAAGACTTTCTTTGTCAACTTTGACCGTAAATATTTTTATTTGTGTTATATAATATTTGATAAACATTATATGGAATGAAAACACATTGAAAACTCAATTCATTCATATAATTTTCATCAAATATTATAAAGCACAATTAAAAATATTTACGTTCAAAGTTGACCAAGAAAGACTTTGAAAAGTCAACAGTGACAGTTAAGATGAGACGGAGGAAGTACATATTAACTAAGTCGTTCCAACGGATACTCACGACCAGCATACAAAGCCGCAAATAATTATAGATTCGCATTGAAATGTTTCAATCGTTTTGGGTTGTTTAGGCTGGTTTGGTGAGTGATTTCAAATCATTATGGTAGTGGCTTATCATTGATGGATTTTACGTGGTGATTTGTTGGCTTCAAGTAGTTAGCTCGGTTTTTATAAATGGGCTGGGTGATTGGCTTCGGTTGATGATTTAATGTGGATTTGGTCGGTGTTCCTAGATAGATCCAACTGTTTTGGTTTGTGTTTTGAGTGGTTTCGGCTTGGCAATGTTAGGTGGATTAAGTTTGTCGGTTTTGAGGTTGTTTAAAGTGTTTTCAGGTGGTTACCAACTTACCAAGTCGCGGGTTTTTGATGGTTCTAATTAATTGTGTGATGACCCGTCCTAATCCATCCGATGAAGTCCATATGGATTATAAACGATTCACAACAGTTGATTACATCGCGAGGTATTTGACCTCTATATGATACATTTTACAAACATTGCATTCGTTTTTGAAAAGACAATCTTTCATTACATCGAAAGTTGACAACATGCATACCATTTCGTAATATATCTTACTATAATTGACTTAGTAATAATCTTGATGAACTCAACGACTCGAATGCAACGTTTTTTGAAATATGTCATGAATGACTTCAAGTAATATCTCTAAGATGAGCAAATGCACAGCGGAAGATTTCTTTCGTACCTGAGAATAAACATGCTTTAAAGTGTCAACCAAAAGGTTGGTGAGTTCATTAGTTTAACATAAATAATCATTTCATCATTTTAATAGACCACAAGATTTTTATTTCTCATAAATATACGTCCCATACATAGAGACAAAAATAATCATTCATATGGATTGACACCTGGTAACCGACATTAACTAGATGCATATAAGAATATCCCCATCATTCCGGGATCCTCCTTCGGACATGATATAAATTTCGAAGTACTAAAGCATCTGGTACTTTGGATGGGGCTTGTTGGGCCCGATAGATCTATCTTTAGGATTCGCGTCAATTAGGGTGTCTGTTCCCTAATTCTTAGATTACCAGACTTAATAAGAAGGGGCGTATTCGATTTCGATAATTCAACCATAGAATGTAATTTCACGTACTTATGTCTATTTCGTAAAACAATTATAAAAGCAGCGCATGTACTCTCAGTCCCAAAAATATATATTGCAAAAGCATTTAAAAGGGGAGCAAATGAAACTCACTATAATGTATTTTGTAGTAAAAATACATATGACGACATTGAACAATGCAGGGTTGGCCTTGGATTCACGAACCTATATCATTTGTATATTTATATTAAAACATATAATCGTAATTGAATAATTTCATATATTATAACTTATGTTATATATATATATATATATATATATATATATATATATATATATATATATATATATATATATATATATATATATATATATATATATATATATTCTAATGCGTGTATATAATTAAAATAGTTAACATTTATATAGTTATATATATACATATGATTAATAATATATTAAAAATCCATAATTTGTTATATGTAAATATTTATATAAATAATCTTAATGTATATGATTATATGTAATGTTATGGCAGTGTATTAAGTATACTCTTATATAGGAAATACTGTTATAGTAATATTGTTACTAATAACAATCTATTTGATAATTTTATTAATATTATAAGTTTTGATAAAAAAATAATAATAATAATAATAATAATAATAATAATAATAATAATAATAATAATAATAATAATAATAAAAGGATACTAATACTAATATTAATGATAATAAAACTAGTTTGCGTTATTTTTATAGTAATGATAATAATGATAATCCTAATTATGATAATACTTATACTAGTAGTTAAAATAATAAAATTACATTTTTAAACGATAACATTTATATTAATAACAACATTAGAAATCATATTTGTACTTGTAATCCTAATAATAATAAGTGAACTTTCTATCATAATACCTATTTTAGTAATAATAATCTTAACAATTATAATACTAATATTAATCCTATAGGATATTAATAATACTAACACTAGTAATACTTATAATAATAATAATAATAATAATAATATCTGTTAGTAATACTTTTAACAATAATAATAATAATAATAATAATAATAATCATAGTGATAACAATAATAATCATAATAATAATAAAAATAATAATAATAATAATATCAAATTATACCTTGGTAGTATTAAAAAAAATTAGACTGCCTGGGACGAGACTCGAACCCGCGACCTCCTCCTACACAATAGCACCCTCAACCATCGGACCATGTCTGTTTTTCTGTTTTAACTCTCTTTCCGTTTATACTTAACCCGTATACTTCCTGACTTCATCTTCTTCCTTCCTTTCCCAAACCCAATCGACTAACATCTCAATTCCTAACCTCATTAATTAATTGATATAACATAGAAACGGTAAATACTCGATGATAACAATTAACAGCAGAGAAAAAAAAATTGATTTCCATTACGCGATCGTATTAGACAAATGTTAAAACACGAAATAACTTTCAAATCAATCCTAGAATCTATTCCAATCATCAATTTAATCAGAAATAGCAGCTAGAATTCGAATTTGATTATTGTTCATACGATTTGACTTTTTGAAACAAGAGTTTGACTCGTAAATTCGACTTTGATATTGTGAATTAAGAATTGAAATTTTGCAGAAATCTTCAATGGAGGATTCCTAACACTTATGTATTATTAGATTTTGATGATTGTTTCGAAAACGAATTTTTGTAAAAAATTTAACAAGAACAGGAGACGAATGAATTTCTTTTTAATCTTTCTATTTTCTTATGATGTTTAATCGAGATGCAGTTAGTTAATGAATACCCAATGGATTGTATGACTTAGCAGCAATAATTAAAAAAAAAATTTGTTTTGTTGTGGAAGGAAGTCGACAGAGAGCTTCACGGGTAGAGAAGTAACAAAAAAAAAATATATCTAATAGTGAAAAATACAACTGGTACGCGGTGTATATATCTATATTTATATTTTATAATAGATTTTAATATTTAATAATTACCTTAATAATAATAATATTATTAATAATTAATAATAATATCAAATCCTATAATACTAATAACAATAAAAATAATGGTAAAAAAAATAATAGAATATAACGATAATAATACTTTTAAATAAAAATGATAGTTTTTAGTAATAATAATAATAACTTAAAATTATAACTTTATTACTAATTATAATGATATAACAAATTTGATGTATCAATTCTATATATAATATCAAATAACCATATATTAATATTAACATTAATATTAATACTAATATTAATAATGAAAGTGAATATGATACTATTAATATGACATTATATTTTAATTTGTAATTAAATATATTAATGTTGTAGTTTATTAATCACATGATATTTAATAATTACATATAATATATTACCTTTACATTTTATTACTTATGTATTACTTATTCTATATAATAACATATTTTAGATATTTAACATTTATATTTTATATATATAACAACATTCATATTATATTAATTGCGTATAGACTTCCTATATCTATTTATATATTTATTTTAATAACATCTTAATTATTCTATTTATTATTTTACATTTTTAATTCTTATTGGTTAAAATATACTTTATTAATTTTAAAATATATACCTATCTTTCACATGTATATATATATATATATATATATATATATATATATATATATATATATATATATATATATATATATATATATATATATATATATATATATGTATATATATATGTATATATATATGTGTATATATATATATGTATATATATATATATATATATATATATATATATATATATATATATATATATATATATATATATATATTACACAATTGTTCGTTAATCGTCGGTAATAGTCACAGGTCAAATGAATTCATGTAAACAGTTTCAAAAGTTTTAAGACTCAACATTACAAACTTTACTTATCGTGTCGAATTCATATAAAGATTAAGTTTAAATTTGGTCGAAAATTCCCGGGTCGTCACAGTACCTACCCGTTAAAGAAATTTCGTCCCGAAATTTGAGTGAGGTGGTCATGGTTAACAATAAAAATGTTTTCATGACGAAAATTGAGTTGGTAAATAGAGTTTTATCATCATTGAGTAATATGGATAAAACAATTTGATTACTCGAAACGTGCGAGTGAAGCTATCACAAAAGATTGAAATAGGAAAAGTAAAGATTCGTCTTAACTTTTGACAGAGTCAGGGTTGAATATAGAAAATAAGGTTCGTCTTAACTTTTGACGTCGTCTTGGTTGAATTTCGAAATTCAAGGGATTTATAGAAAATCTTCGAAATCAAAAAGATTTGATCCTTCGGTGAGTAAGAAATTTAAGATCTCTATAATTAAATACGGTGATCTGCCTCGATTACACTGTCTGATATTTCCATTATAAATTAAGCTCTTCCGTTCCATTATTCTCACCATTTCTATACTTTCTTTCTTAGTTCATACATCCAAAAGATTGTGAAAATGCTTAATATAGTTCTAATTCTTGATATTTTCCTAATTATCATTTCTATCATCCATCTTTTCAATCTTCTATTAGAAAAATCTGTTTCCTTCTATTATTACTTTGGGATGATACTATTCTTAATTCTACCGTGTCTTTATATTGCTATTCGTATTAATATCCACAGTTTGTAACCTCCGTGTTGCTATTGGGTTTTATATTTTCTCTTATATTTTAGAGCTCTTTGCCTTTTTATTATCCTCTCGACCTCTAGTAAAGCGAGTAATGGTCCAGAATTCGTAAGTATGGAGTTTCGAATGGTCCAGAATTCGTAAGTATGGAGTTTCGAATGAACTTAATGTTCTAAACAAGAAAGAACGTAATAGCACGATTTTGATTTGTCAAATTACCCGAATCGCTGAGAATAGAACTATCAAGAATATATTCTCTTAATAGTTCTGAAGTTAAGCAGAATGAAAGAGTTATGTAACATGGCACATGATGACGTTATGATCTGTGAATCATCATGTTCCATTAGAAACTCAGCATGACCTACTGTAATATAATCACGTTGATCAAGTGTCATTATATTATACTAACTCATGCATCAGTTCCTAACATTACTTCAATAACATTCATATTTTAAGCTCGAAAGTTTACAGAATATAGAAACTAATAGTTTCTATATGACGTAACACTGATGACACGAAGAGATTAATGATTTCAGATAAGAACAGTTATGAAAATATCTTCAGAAATATGGAGGATATTTATAATGAAAGATACGATGATATCTTGGAATTTCTAATATCGATGGATGATGAAGAAGATTTATCCGTAAGGATTTAGATTCAGAAGCAAGGTATTCGCTAAAGATTTCATCAAAAACAGAATCATCAGATTCTTTAAATACAGAGTTTGGTCCTTGTATTTGTCTTTGGTCTCCTTCGTGGTTAGCTCAATCCGTTTTCCAGTTCCAAATTTTCTGAGATTTTCCAACATACTATTCTTTATCATTAAACTTCCGACGATTAAGGTCGTTTACAGTTTTTGTTGCTTCATTCAACTTTTTAAAATTCAGAGCATTAACTCGCAGACTGTGTGCTTTTCAGAATTTCCGAATGAAAGATCATAATTCTAAGAGATAAATGTTATATATATATAACTGTTGATGTAGATATGCTGTGAGTTTTCAAAGTACTGATTACTGATTCCCGGTAATTGGTATGGCAGTTCTCGTTACAAGATGCGGATGAGTATATGATAGGGTTTCAATGAATAAATATAATGATTTATCAGAGAGATTTAAGCCAAGGAGCAACGAGGTTGTTGGTACGTCTGCTGGTAATATGATAGAATATAAAAGGTTTCCCGGTAACAATAAAAAAAAACACACACATATATATATCAAGGTTATAGTAAGGTTAATCCGAATGAAAGTCGAAGTTGTCTTGCTGAAGCTGTGACAAAATTTGCTAATTTTGAAAAGGGATTGCAAGTTATTTTCGGTATTAACAATGCCAAAGGAACTAGCACAGATACGCGTTAAACGTTTACTCAGGTTTCGAGTATTTTCAGGTGCATAACTATATGCATAAATCTTTCTTTTGCAGATGAAGTGCGGTTGGTTCATCTTCTCAGTTGTTTCTTAATTGAGAGGTTTCAAGAATCATGAAAGATTTGAACGCATATTGTAATCGTCGAGATATAAATGAAGTTTAAGATGAATTCAAGTGGCAAACTTGAAGAATGTTTAGTTTCATATGTTATAATCAATATTTTAATTCATTTTAATTGTCCAATGTTATTAGTCCACAGTCGATAGTCCACAGTAACAGTCTAATAATTCATATATAGTTTAATATACAATATTCGAATTAATTAATACGTGTCGTGACCCGTATACGTCTCAGACTCGATCACAACTCAAATTATATATATTATTGTAGAATCAACCTCAACCCTGTATAGAGAACTCAATCATTACTGCATATAGAGTGTCTATGGTTATTCCAAATAATATATATAAATGCGTCGATATGATATGTCAAAACCTTGTATACGTGTCTCGATATTTAAAGTGCGTAAAATAAATACAGAAATTAAATGACGATAAATAAAATGCATAAAGTAAATAACAGAAATTAAATAACGATAAATAAAATTGCGAGAATATAAACTGATATAAATAAATTGCGATAAAATAAAATGTGATACAGAATTAACAGTTAGCTAGGATCTTGTTAGCGTGGTTTCTTAACAAAATTTCATATTGTTAGTTAGTCTGTTTCTAATCAATTTTTATTGTGTCCATTATTTCTTCATTATGCCACTTGTTGGATTCTGATAGGTCAAAATTTAAATATGAAATTGAATGAAATTGGTTATTCTGCGATGAACGGATATGTATATATGTGGATGTAAATAAGATAGTAAATGACTGTTGAATCAGATTCGAAGAATATACAGTGTAACTTATTAATGTGAAATCTAAATATTCCTCGGGTATTACCTACCTGTTAAAAATATTTTCATCATTAACATTTTGTACAAAAGAATTTTTAATTACAATCTTTATGAAAACATATATATATATATATATATATATTCTTCAGATGTAATCATGGATTTAATGAGTTAACATGATATTGAACTCATTTAGTTTTTGGTTGGAACTAGAATAAATAATCTCTAAAAATTTAGAGATTACTTATTCGCCATGTCGAACGAAGATAAATGAGGTAGAACGATACGTAGAACGAAGATCATACTTGTAGTACAGATGGTGATATTGAGGCATGGATTGTTTATGGTGCTGGTGCTGTTAATGATGGTACTATTGGTGCCGGTGATGTTGCTGAAGCTGGTAAATTTTGCACCATATTCTCCAAATTTATTTTTCGAGCGCGAAGTTTGTTGACTTCTTTTATTATTCCGGGATGGTTGTCGGTTGGAACGAGCGAATAAATAAGGTTTATAATCTGAGATATTATGTAATCATGATGAGATATTCAAAAAATGAGGGTGAAAATGATATTTCGGACTGGTTCACCGGTAAGTGCTTCAGGTTCTATGCCAAGAGGTAAATTCGGTTGGTGGAAGAGATCGCCTTTTTCGCATCTCCATTGCTTAAGTCGACTACGAACCCATCAGATGAATTGGGGATGACTGATTGGTTGATTCATTCCGGTGACGCTGATAGGTGAAACTCCATATCGGAATAGCTGTCGGAATCCGAGGAATTCGAACTGGTTGAGGGATTCATATCGTACGATTAGATGAAGGACTTTTTGATAAGAAATAGATTATAGGATGTAGATTAGTACCCTGTAATACATAATTTACATATGCATATATAATACTAAAATCCTATAAGTTACGGAGGAATCTACGGAAGCTGTCAGACAAAGGTAACAATAACATATACGCTAAGATATGAATTTATCTATACACTGTCTATGCAATAGAGGCAGTAAGACGTGTCTAGACTTTAAGGATGATAAGCAAAATAATTTTTGACACTAAATGATAAGTAAAACTTTTGACATGCAGACACGGTCGAAGTCCAGACTCACTAATGCATCTAAACTACTACTAGTTAGACACTCTAATGTAAGACCTGGTTTGCTAAGACCACTGCTCTGATACCAACTGTGATGACCCGTTGTGACGATTGCTCCAAATCCATATGGACGAACACGTCATTCATTGATTTCATTGCGAGGTATTTGACCCCTATGTGATACATTTTGTAACATTGTATTCGTTTGAAAAGGTATTTCATAAATGAATATATAAATTCCAGGTTTTTAACATCTGATGATTCCTACGTATAGACAATCACCATTTAAATGGTTTACAATAATACATCTGTTGACAATACAGTCAAAATAAGATACATGGTAATGGTTTGGTGAATGCAAGTTTCTTGTATATAGCATGTATGACTCCAAGCACATATCTTGTATCACGTATAAGCAAACAGCGGAAGACTTCTAGAATCCTGAGAATAAACATGCTTCAAGTGTCAACACAAAGGTTGGTGAGTTCATAGTTTTAATATTACACATAATCCGTATATCAATGTGGATTACAAAAGTTCAGTTGTTTTATTCAAAACGTTTATCAATAGGTTTTACATAAAAGGTGGATCACAAGATTTCAGTTGTTTCATCCGAAACGTTTATCAATCGGTTCTACAAAATTGAGCACCCTGGTAACTAAACTTTAACGTTTATATAATTTGTACCCTTTGTATAATCATCTTAATAATACACGCAAACCAACGTGTACGCTTCTCAAATAGCATACGTCCGTTAAAAGGCTAGTGCTCTAGCTCGGACGGGGATATCAAGCCCTATGGATCCATATACTACTACTCGCGCCCACCAGTTCTTATAACTGGCAGTTACTAGTTACCAAAGCTAAGGGATTTTCGGTTCAAACTCAGTGTAGAATTTAGTATGTACTTGTATCCATTGCGTTTAAAATAAAGTGCATGTATTCTCAGCCCAAAAATATATTGCAAAAGCAATTAAAAAGGGATCAATGAAACTCACGCATATAAATATTGTATATCGGTTAATAAAGCATTTGCATGTATTCTCAGCCCAAAAATGTAGAGAGTAAAAGGGATCCTATGAAACTCACGCATATAAATATTGTATATCGGTTAATAAAGCATTTGCATGTATTCTCAGCCCAAAAATGTAGAGAGTAAAAGGGATCTTATGAAACTCACTGTTTAATATTGATATACAATATTGTAGGAAAGCACGTAGACGCATCGGAGATGATAAACACGAGGTTTGATTCACAAAAATATCCCCGAACATTACCCATAATTTTTTTGGCAATAACCCATAATTTTCTTAGCTCTAGCTCGCTTGGAAACCATTTTGAAAGTGACAAGCTCATAACCTCGTCGTAGTATTTTATGTATAATACTAATTAATAATAATAATAAGATTAATAATAATAATAATAATAATAATAATAATAATAATAATAATAATAATAATAAAAAAAAAATAAATACGGAGTAATATGTATGTGTGTGTGTTAATGTGTCGAGCAAAATGCCATTTTATAGCATCAGGCCAGACTTTTGCCTCCATGCGATCGCATGGATTTATAGGCTTGTGGCCATGCGATCGCATGGCCTCAGATTCCAGCTCACAAATTTTTGTTTTCTTGTTTGTCGACATAATATTAAATTAATATAAATATAATATATATAATTTATATAATTAATTATATATTATATTAAATTCACGTGCATAGTTGACTTGTAATTTTTGTTCCGATAAGTCGTACGTCATCACTCGACTTATGTCCCGGTTCCGGTTTTTCGAATGTCCTTTCGTACCTTTAGAACACTTACATTTTACGTTTCGTGTCACGTACCTTTGTCAAAATATAGCCTTAAATTATTCATAAACTATACCACTCATAGTATAACTTAAACTTTCAAATGTTTTGGTCATTTACTTCTATAAATCATCGTCTCGCTATTTGTTAATATATATATAATATATACATTTTCATTTTGAAATAGTGTTTACTGTAGCAATTCACTGTAGCAAAGTCAAATTTTACTGTAGCAAATAGTGATTTTCGAAAACACTGTAGCATTTTGAGTAATGTGGCAATTTGAAAACACTGTAGCAAATTAGTGTTTAACTGGTTCATCTTAAACGCTTTAGTTAACTTATCTAAATATCAATTGAATCAATAAACGAATGTTACTATCGTTTATTATATATATGTATATATCTTTTTAATATACATAAATCAGTTTTAAATACACATTGGAAGTTATTTATAAATAAATTTTAATAATAAATATTTCAACTTATCATATACATTCAAATAGATATTTAAACCAATAAGTTTAATGTACGGTATCAAACAATTAATACATTGTTACCTTTTCATGTTATAGTATATATGTATCTATTTACATATAATTGTTCGCGAATCGTCGAAAACAACAGAAGGGTATTTAAATATATAAAAGTAATTCAAAAATTTTGAGATTAAGTTTTACAGACTTTGCTTATCGTGTCAGAAATGTTAATCATACAAAGATTAAGTTTAAATTTAGTCGAAATTTCTGGGTCATCACACCCGTCCTAATCCATCCGGACGAAGTCTATATCGATTATAAACGATTCACAACAGTTGATTACATCGCGAGGTATTTGACCTCTATATGATACATTTTACAAACATTGCATTCGTTTTTGAAAAGACAATCTTTCATTACATCGAAAGTTGACAACATGCATACCATTTCGTAATATATCTTACTATAATTGACTTAATAATAATCTTGATGAACTCAACGACTCGAATGCAACATTTTTTGAAATATGTCATGAATGACTCCAAGTAATATCTCTAAGATGAGCAAATGCACAGCGGAAGATTTCTTTCGTACCTGAGAATAAACATGCTTTAAAGTGTCAACCAAAAGGTTGGTGAGTTCATTAGTTTAACATAAATAATCATTTCATCATTTTAATAGACCACAAGATTTTTATTTCTCATAAATATACGTCCCATACATAGAGACAAAAATAATCATTCATATGGATTGAACACCTGGTAACCGACATTAACTAGATGCATATAAGAATATTCCCATCATTCCGGGATCCCCCTTCGGACATGATATAAATTTCGAAGTACTAAAGCATCCGGTACTTTGGATCGGGCTTTTTGGGCCCGATAGATCTATCTTTAGGATTCGCGTCAATTAGGGTGTCTGTTCCCTAATTCTTAGATTACCAGACTTAATAAGAAGGGGCATATTCGATTTCGATAATTCAACCATAGAATGTAATTTCACGTACTTGTATCTATTTCGTAAAACAATTATAAAAGCAGCGCATGTATTCTCAGTCCCAAAAATATATATTGCAAAAGCATTTAAAAAGGGAGTAAATGAAACTCACTATACTGTATTTTGTAGTAAAAATACATATGACGACATTGAACAATGCAGGGTTGGCCTTGGATTCACGAACCTATATCATTTGTATATTTATATTAAAACATATAATCGTAATTGAACAATTTCATATATTATAACTTATGTTATATTATATATATATATATATTCTAATTCGTGTATATAATTAAAATAGTTAACATTTATATAGTTATATATATACATATGATTAATAATATATTAAAAATCCATAATTTGTTATATGTAAATATTTATATAAATAATCTTAATGTATATGATTATATGTAATGTTATGGTAGTGTATTAAGTATACTCTTATATAGGAAATACTGTTATAGTAATATTGTTACTAATAACAATCTATATGATAATTTTATTAATATTATAAATTTTGATAAATAATAATAATAATAATAATAATAATAATAATACTAATAATTATAAAAGGATACTAATACTAATATTATTGATAATAAAACTAGTTTGCGTTATTTTTATAGTAATGATAATAATGATAATCCTAATTATGATAATACTTATACTAGTAGTTAAAATAATAAAATTACATTTTTAAACGATAACATTTATATTAATAACAACATTAGAAATCATATTTGTACTTGTAATCCTAATAATAATAAGTGAACTTTCTATCATAATACCTATTTTAGTAATAATAATCTTAACAATTATAATACTAATATTAATCCTATAGGATATTAATAATACTAACACTAGTAATACTTATAATAATAATAATAATAATAATATTTGTTAGTAATACTTTTAACAATGATAATAATAATAATAATAATCATAGTGATAACAATAATAATCATAATAATAAAAATAATAATAATAATAATAATAATAATATCAAATTATACCTTGGTAGTATTAAAAAAATTTAGACTGCCCGGGACGAGACTCGAACCCGCGACCTCCTCCTACACACTAGCACCCTCAACCATCGGACCATGTCTGTTTTTCTGTTTTAACTCTCTCTCCGTTTATACTTAACCCGTATACTTCCAGACTTCATCTTCTTCCTTCCTTTCCCAAACCCAATCGACTAACATCTCAATTCCTAACCTCATTAATTAATTGATATAACATAGAAACGGTAAATACTCGATGATAACAATTAATAGCAGAGAAAAAAAAATTGATTTCCATTACGCGATCGTATTAGACAAATGTTAAAACACGAAATAACTTTCAAATCAATCCTAGAATCTATTCCAATCATCAATTTAATCAGAAATAGCAGCTATAATTCTAATTTGATTATTGTCCATACGATTTGACTTTTTGAAACAAGAGTTTGACTCGTAAATTCGACTTTGATATTGCGAATTAAGAATTGAAATTTTGCAGAAATCTTCAATGGAGGATTCCTAACACTCCTGTATTATTAGATTTTGATGATTGTTTCGAAAACGAATTTTTGTAAAAAATTTAACAAGAACAGGAGACGAATGAATTTCTTTTTAATCTTTCTGTTTTCTTATGATGTTTAATCGAGATGCAGTTAGTGAATGAATACCCAATGGATTGTATGACTTAGCAGCAATAATTAAAAAAAATTTTGTTTTGTTATGGACGGAAGTCGACAGAGAGCTTCACGGGTAGAGAAGTAACAAAAAAATATATATCTAATAGTGGAAAATACAACTGGTACGCGATGTATATATCTATATTTATATTTTATAATAGATTTTAATATTTAATAATTACCTTAATAATAATAATATTATTATTAATTAATAATAATATCAAATCCTATAATACTAATAACAATAAAAATAATGGTAAAAAAAATAATAGAATATAACGATAATAATACTTTTAAATAAAAATGATAGTTTTTAGTAATAAAAATAATAACTTAAAATTATAATTTTATTACTAATTATAATGATATAACAAATTTGATGTATCAATTCTATATATAATATCAAATAACCATATATTAATATTAACATTAATATTATTACTAATATTAATAATGAAAGTGAATATGATACTATTAATATGACATTATATTTTAATTTGTAATTTAATATATTAATGTTGTAGTTTATTAATCACATGATATTTAATAATTACATATAATATATTACCTTTACATTTTATTACTTATGTATTACTTATTCTATATAATAACATATTTTGGATATTTAACATTTATATTTTATATATATAACAACATTCATATTATATTAATTGCGTATAGAATTCCTATATCTATTTATATATTTATTTTAATAACATCTTAATTATTCTATTTATTATTTTACATTTTTAATTCTTATTAGTTAAAATATACTTTATTAATTTTAAAATATATACCTATCTTTCACATGTATATATATATATATATATATATATATATATATATATATATATATATATATATATATATATATATACACAATTGTTCGTGAATCGTCGGTAATAGTCACATGTCAAATGAATTCATGTAAACAGTTTCAAAAGTTTTAAGACTCAACATTACAAACTTTACTTATCGTGTCGAATTCATATAAAGATTAAGTTTAAATTTGGTCGAAAATTCCCGGGTCGTCACAAATTATCTCGAGTGTATTACTTTGGGCTTTTGATGTAATAGCCAAAGGACTTTAATAAAATCATTTAGCTTTTCTATTAAATGTATAATAAATAATAAATAATAACAATGTGACAATGAATTACCGGTTAATTATTTCAAATACTCTATCTGTTTCAAAAAAAAAAATTGTCCATCTTATTATTTTTATTTGTTTAAAAAATATTGTCTCTTATTCTAAATAACAATAAAATAATTATTAAATAGCAACTAATTTACTTCGTAATATTTACTCTCTATAACAAATTTTCTTTACTTTAAAATAGCTCATTGAAAAAAATAGCGCATTTAATAAAACATAAAATAAACGATTCGCAAATATATCTTAATTACAACAAAAAATCAAATCATAAACTTTTTCTAGTGCTCCCCTCACACCGCTTGTCAAGCCCGGCGGTGGTCTTCGTCCTATAGCTGTGGGTACTGTTTGGCGACGTCTTGTTTCGAAGGTTGGCGCTGCTATGGTTGGCCAGTCTTTGGGAAGTTACTTCGATGGTCTTCAGTTTGGTGTTGGTGTTTCTTCAGGTGGTGAGGCTATTCTTCATGCTGTGAATCGGCTGATTGAGGATCGTGGCTCTGATGTTGGTCTCTCTATGTTATTAGTTGATTTTCAAAATGCCTTCAATCTAGTTGATCGTAAGGTCATGTTACGTGAAGTTCGCCGCCTTTGTCCGAGCCTTTCTCGGTGGGTTGAATTTTGCTACTCTAATCCAGCCAGATTGTATTATGGGAACCACACATTATGGTCTTCTCAGGGGGTGCAACAGGGTGATCCCCTTGGTCCGCTGCTTTTTGCTATGGTCCTACAACCCTTGGTTTCTAAAATCAGAGATAATTTTGAGGTTTGTCTTCAGGCGTGGTATTTGGATGATGGTACTATTATTGGGGACACTTTGGTGGTGGGGAAGGTTTTGCATTTGATTATGGAGGATGAGCCTCGTTTTGGGCTGCATCTCAACGTTGAAAAAACAGAAATTTTCTGGCCTACGGAGGACCCTCGCAGCAGGCAAGTAGGTGTCTTTCCTCCTAATATTGCTCGGCCTTTAAATGGTGTTAAGTTGCTTGGGGCCCCCGCAAGTTCCGATCCTGGTTTTAGTAGTGAACTGGTGATGCAAAGGGTGACCAAGTCCATTGCGCTTATGGATAAGGTTGCTAAGCTTGATGATCCTCAGTGTGAGTTGTTGTTGCTTAGGGCATGTACGGGAGTTTCTAAACTCTACTTTTCCTTGCGTACTTGTCCTCCTAGTATAGTTGAGGCGGCTCAATGCGCTTTCGATGGAGCCCTTCGATCTTCCTTGGAGCGTATTGTTACTGCTTCAGGGCCTGGGTTTGGTGATTGGCAGTGGCGGCTTGCCACCTTGCCATTTGCATTTGGAGGGCTTGGTGTTTATTCTGCGGGAGATGTTCGTCATTATGCTTTTCTGGCTTCTCGATTACAGTCTGCTGGATTGCAGACCAAGCTACTACGTCATGCGAGTATTGTTGGTCTTGGTCGTGCTTTTGAAGATGCATTGGGTCTGTTTAATAAAACAGTTGGGTTTGATATTTTAGGTAATCCGAGTGAGGTCGCTGCCCCAATACTCATGAAGAAATTGGCAGATGTTTATTTCACAAAGGTTACCGCTTCTGCAGAATCCACTTTTTCGTTATCTCCCCGACAATCGGCCTTATGGAAATCGCAGCAGGGTGATCACACCTCTGCTTGGCTAAGGGCAGTCCCTATTTTGGGGTTGGGTCAGACGATGAACGCAAAGACTTACCGATGTGTGTTGTGCTACCGGTTGGGTGTTCCTTTGTTCTCTATCTCGACGGCATGCTCTGCCTGTTCAAGGGTTTTTACTGGGGATATTTTCGGGGATCACGCGGTGTCTTGTGCTGGTATGGTGGGTATTAAGCATCGACATAATGTTGTTCGGGATTCCCTTGTTGATGTTTGTTATCGATCTGGGATTTCAGCGAGAAAGGAGGTTGACATTGGGTTGTCTGTAGGGAACGATAGGGCCCTCAGACCTGCAGATGTGTTACTTTATTCCTGGGATTGTGGTCGCGATGTTTGTGTTGACTTGACAGGGTCTTCTCCTTTGACATTGTCTGGGCTTTATGACTTTGTCCCTGAACGTGCTGTGGTTGATGCTGCTCGTCGGAAGCGGGTCAAGTACGAATCTAGCTGTCAGACGATTGGTTATGGTTTCATTCCTTTCTCATTTTCTTCCCTTGGGGAATTAGAAAAGGATGCTGTTTCTTTGCTAAAGCGGGTTCAGAAGAGTTCGATGGCGCAAGATATTGGTGCCGATGCTGCTGCTCATATTTTTACTAGGATAGGTTTTGCTATTGCTAGAGGTGTGGGGGCCCAGATTGTCTCTAGGCTCCCCACTAATTTTTTGTAAGTTTTAATACTTTTAAGTTTATAATAATAATAATAATAATATAATAATAATAATAATAATAATAATAATAATAATAATAATAATAATAATAATTAAAAAGGCACAAGTGTAGAGATGGATTAGATATTGATTAAAAAACAGATAAATAATAATAATAATAATAATAATAATAATAATAATAATAATTATTATTATTATTATTATTATTAATTTATTAATTTATTAATACTTTTGCATTTAACTGTACAATGTACAATACTTTTACATTAGTTATTACGCTAATCAACTTATGAGATTTGATGTCTTGACCTTAACCTATGGCTATAAATATCTTACCTTCCCTTTCTAGATTCTTTCCTCTACGCTTCCGGTCGAAGCGTGTTTTCCTCTCTTCCTTACGCTACGTATTTTCATACATCCAAAACAAGAGAGGAAAACTTTAACCTAATTTTAACACTCCCTAATTATCACATCTGTTCATTTCGATTCTATTCGCCGTCAGGTATTATTCATCTTTAATTCTATTTCATTCTAATTGTTAGTTAGGGTTCCTAATTACGCACCAGATCTGATGTATTTGTTTACATATATTTCAATTTCAATAAACCCTAACTCGAACTCGGTTCATTATACAAATCAGTAACTTGCTAATTAAGGTTCTATATGCATGATGCATGATTCACACAATAAGCTATATATTACAATTTGTTTGATTTTGTATTAATTAGGTTACGAATTAATGGTTAGTTACTTATAACGAGCTTAATTTAATACTGAGATTTAAATATGTAATTTATTTGGTGTAGGTTGCTTTCAATAAACTCTAATTTGAAGTCGGTTAATTATGCACATCAGTAACTTGCTAATTAAGGTTTTATATGCATGATTCACACAACGTGTACGATGTCTTCCATATATATGAGTTCATATAAACTTTATATTACAGTTTGTTTGATTTTGTATTAATTAGGGTACGAATTCATGGTTAGTTACTTATAACGAGCTTAATTTAATACTGAGATATATAAATATGTAATTGATTTGGTGTAGGTTGCTTGATATTGATTTGTAGATATGGTTGCTACTGCTACTGAAACTACGACTGCGGCTCCTCGTTATGCGCCAGAGGATCCTACTCTTCCTAAACCATGGAAAGGATTAGTTGATGGTAAGACTGGGTATCTTTATTATTGGAATCCGGATACGAATGTTACGCAATATGAGCGGCCGGAGGGGCCTAAGGGTTCTGCTCAACCGAAAAAGTCCTCTTCTGGTGGTATAAGTTCTGCAGTTTTGGTTGAACATACTTCTCAACAAGAGAATGGGTTTAATGATGATGACGATAGATATGGTAGAAGCAACAATGGTGGATCTAAGTATTCTTCTGGAACAAGATGTCATGAAGTATGTGTTTTAACCTCTCTTTTTTCTGTTACACTATTGTTTCTTTTTTGTTCTCTTCTATTGCATTTGTTTGATCAAAATCATTCTTGTTTAATCATAATTTTTTAGTTTAATGATAAGTTTTTATGTTATCATGCCAATGTGTGCTAATATAATTGACTAGTTTCCAATTTAGCTAGATACTCTGTTTTTGTACTTCATGCTCAGTTAACGTGCTATATAATATAATGCTTCTCTACTTAATTTTTGATTTTTGTGTATATAATTTCAATTTGCATGTCATATGTGTTTGTACATTATATTTTTGTATTTGCAACTACAAAAGAATAGGAAAAGTTAGGGATGTATCAGGTATTCACATTTCAGATGGTTGAGTTAATTTTTGTTAAGCACAAAGCATAATAGCACAATGCCTCTAAGGTTGAATTAAATAAAAGGAAGTAGAATACGGTTAAGAACATTAATTTGTGATTAGCTCAAGTCTCGGTATTTCGAGCTAGGAACTGTATATGGATTTTTATGAAAATAATGTTAAGTTACCATTTGATTACTTTATTAAAATGTTTTTTGGTAATATGGCAAATATAACGAATTTCCAAAGTTTCAAAAATTATGTATCTTTAATGGGTAGCAAATTTTTCATGCTGTGTTATTATTCTGGATTCTAACTAAACTAATCGCTATCTTGTTTATACTTCTACATCAGGGTACAAGAAATGGGTCCCATCGTTCACACAGCTCCCCAAATGAGACACTTGCTGTGGGACCAGGAGGAACTTCTGTTCGGCCTTACACCTCCTCAGGTGGAAGTGGTTTATCACCAGATGCGTATCGTCGGAAACATGAGATAACTGTAACGGTAAGCATCATATGGTTTTTCGTTTTGCTGCTTTACATCGCAAATTCTACAGCTTCGTTTACAATGATTGCGCTATGCTCTGTTTGAGTTCATTTTAGTTCAATACAATCTTAAACATGTATATCTGAATTTTAAAATATTCACAATTTCTTTATTTGCAGTAATGCATGTGTGACACTATTCCTTTGTTTGCTAGTGATTAAAGCATGCATTGTGATTTTACTCATATAATTGAGACAAAAATAATGATTGTACTTAATTAAGAGACTGTGATTCAGACCAACGCTCTTAATCAGTCATAGTTGTGAAAAGTGCACCTGAGGTCCAATGGTCAAGGCTTTATCACCATTGAGTCGAGGCATAATAATAGGGCACACCAAGTTGCTGCATCTGGGGTTGGGGTCAGTTATGGGCTTGGGTTTGCTTGATATATGCTTGCCGCTTGTTTAGTACTCTGTATATCTTTCTTCTTTTCTGCAACCTAAGATCTATATACATCAATACCAGTATTTATAAATTTTATATCATATGATACCATGTGGATGGACTTCATATTTTGGCCTCACTGACTCTTTTGCGGATTAATCATATAACATGTTTGTATGTAGTTTATTTAATATTTAAATGCTGTAGGATAGTAATGAACTGGATTTTGCAGGGTTTTACCTATGTTGATCCTGTTAGAATTTATCTTACGATGAGCTCTAACACTTGGTTCTTAACTTTTTAGGGAGACAATGTGCCCCCGCCTTTCACGTCATTCGAAGACACAGGGTTCCCTTCTGAGTTGCTGCGAGAGGTATGTATTCTGTTATAATTTTCAAGACTTCTGGTGCTTATCATGATGTTGTGTAACTTATCCGACGTAGGTAAACTAGTGTTTTATGCATGTTTCTCTGTCAATACGGAAGTTTCATTAACTTTCAGACTTATGTTCTGCTTTTCCATCTTTACTTTGTTTCCCAGGTGCGATATTTTTGCTCCATGGAGGAGCTAAATGTCGTACGCTGTGCCACCTCACTATTATGTATGTGGTTGCATACATTCTGGAGTACTCTTGAACGGTTGACCAATTCTCTCAAAGGGCTTTCTGAATCATCTATGGTCGTGTGGTGGTGACTCCCGATGGTGATGATTCTGTTTGCCGTTGGTCCGACTGAAGAAAGAGGCCTCCGCTTGGCGCGAACTCGTGTTGATCGTGCTTCTTGCATCGGTCACATGATTAACTCCATAAAGAAAGGAAATCAGATGTTACCTCTGCTTATGGAGGTTGCTGGTTCTATGGTTTTTTAGGTACTTGAGGCTGGGTTTACAGCCCCAACTCCAATTCAAGCACAGTCATGGCCTGTTGCTCTTCAAAGTAGGGACATAGTTGCCATTGCAAAGACGGGTTCTGGGAAGACTTTGGGTTATCTGGTTCCTGGATTTTTACATCTTAAAAGAGTCCACAAGAATCGACAATTGGGTCCAACTGTTTTGGTTCTATCACCCACTCGAGAGTTGGCTACACAGATACAAGTAGAAGCTGTCAAATTTGGAAAATCGTCTAAGATACTATGCACGGTATGCCCTTTGCAGCTCTTTTCCTTTTGTATATATTTGATTTTTGTCTGTCTGTAAAGTTTCTTGTTAGGTGAATTTCTAAAGGTGGCAAGATGGTTCATTGTTAGGTTGGTTACTGGGTTTAAACGGGTTTTCATTAAGATAACCATAGCAATGTATTTTTGGGTTTACTTGCTGTTGAAATTATAAATATATTCACAATCAGTTATTGTGTCTAATAATCTAGTTATTGATTTAAGACAATCGAAGGGTTTTTTTCTTATAGACTAAAGTTATTTTCTGGGCGACTTTTGGCCTAATATGTTTTTCAAGCTGATATATATGATGTCTAAGTGGAAACAGATCACTTATTTATAAACGAATTGTTCATGAGTAAATGGGTTGAGATTGTCACCATCGGTAAATTCTTTATACTCCGTATATGTTACTGCTTTTGCTTATCTATTTTTTTATTATGTTCCTAAGTGCTTATATGGAGGAGCACCAAAGGGCCCACAACTAAGAGATCTAGACCGTGGCACTGATATTGTAGTTGCGACTCCTGGTCGGTTAAATGATATTTTGGAGATGAGAAGAATAAGCCTTGGTCAGGTTACTTATTTGGTCTTGGATGAGGCTGACAGAATGTTGGACATGGGATTTGAACCTCAAATAAGGAAAATAGTTAATGCGATTCCTGAACGTCGTCAGACTCTTATGTACACTGCTACGTGGCCAAAGGAGGTCCGTAAAATTGCAGCAGATCTATTGGTTAACCCAGTTCAGGTCAACATCGGGAATGTTGATGAGCTTGTTGCCAATAAGTCAATCACACAGGTACCAAACATGGTTTCTTTCGTTTCCATCATGCATTTTTTTATGAAATTTGTTCAGTAGCTGCAGGGAGTAAGAGTGGCAAATGGGCAAGGAAACGTTTTGTAATCGTTGACTGCCCTAAAACAGTGAAACACTAAACCAAGAATAATAATGTTTTTCGAGTAACTTTCGTGAAGAAAGTCATTATGCTTTATTTCATTTGAAGTACATTATCGTAGCTTCTGACCTGCTCCCTAAATGTTTTTATTAGTTTTTTTTTTCCTTTTTTTTTTTTTTTTTTTAAATTGAACTTATAGAGATAGAACATAACCGGACTTCACACGTTGATTAGTGAACTTACTGAAGTTGTCATCACTATTATTAGTATCTATTATTGAAGTTGTCATCACGAATATTAGTATCTATGTATCTAAATTGGCCAGCTGTATGTACCCTTTTGCTTCATAGTGCTGTCAGTTTTTCTAATCGGGTGTTTGTATGGTTGCAGTATATTGAGGTTATAGCTCCGATGGAGAAACAAAGACGATTGGAGCAGATCCTTCGATCTCAAGAACCGAGAGCGAAGGTCATTATCTTTTGTTCAACTAAAAAGATGTGCGATCAACTGGGTCGTAATTTGACTCGCCAATTTTCTGCTGCTGTAATTCATGGCGACAAATCTCAAGGGGAGAGGGATTATGTGTTGAATCAGTTTCGCAGTGGCAGGTCTCCAGTACTTGTAGCCACTGATGTTGCTGCCAGGGGATTAGATATTAAAGATATCAGGTTTTAGATTCTCTTCATTTGTTTAATGTAATTTCTTTTTTTTTATTTTTTATATTATGTAATTTACATGCAATTTTTTGTAGGGTGGTTATCAATTATGACTTTCCTACCGGAGTCGAAGACTATGTACATCGAATCGGAAGGACTGGGAGAGCAGGTGCAACCGGAGAGGCTTATACATTTTTCGGTGAGCAGGATGCAAAACATGCTTCAGACCTCATCAAAGTATTGGAAGGCGCAAATCAACGTGTACCCGCAGAAATTAGAGGCATGTCATCACGCAGTGGTGGAATGGGTAACAAGTTTAAACGATGGGGTTCTGGGCCTGGGTCTAGTTTTGGGGGTGGTCGTGATGGAGGCCGCGGAGGTCGATCTGGTTCAAGCTTTGGTGGAAGAAGTAGTTTCGGTGGAAGGAGTGGCTTCGGAGGTCGCGACAGGTACTAAATTCTTAAAAAATAAAGACAAATTACTAAGATGGTCCTTGTGGTTTGTCCAAAATTGTTGGTTTGGTCCCTGTGGTTTTTTTCCGGATAAAACAGTTCCCGTGGTATGCAAATTTTGCTTATATAGTCCATTGAACTGACTGTCGTTAAAAAAATCTCGTTAGAGTGGGTCATATGTTCTGCACATGAAGGTGAATTCGTCAGTGCGATGACTCAATTTAACGTGATCTTTTAACAGCCGTCGGTGCGATGGACTATATAAGCACAGTGACTACTTATTAATTTGTCAAAAATAAATTTCTTGATGATTCTTTCAGTCGGTGGTTTTTGTAGTAAATTTTGATTTTATTCAGAAATTAAGATCAATATATTTTCTATTACAGCAATAGGTTTGCTTCGGGTGGGTACCAACAAAAGAGCTTTAATGATAATTTTGTTGGTGCTGGAGAGAAGCGTGGCAGGAGCCGAAGTCCACCTGGCAAAGTTGGTTCAGGATGGGGTAGGACCCACAGTCGTAGCCGTAGCCCTGAGAGATTTGACAAGGCACCAATGGCGTCTAGAAACAATATGAAATCAGCACCTGACGTGTTTCGTCCTCGATTTCGTCCACCTGGTGCTGATGAAGATGAGGAGGGTATGATTCGAGAGTAAGCTGGGACTGCAGCTTTGACTTTTTGCAGTTTATTCTTTTATCGGTCAATGAAGGTGCTTTTTAGAAGGTGAAGGACTTCGATTATGTTAAGTTGTAGTATAAGTTGAGCAAATCACAGTATGTCGCGAAAAAGCATATGAAAGGCTGCACTTGAGATGTTTGGTTATGTCTTCCTTCATCGAATGTGTACACTGTAGATGGTTTGTTAGTTATTGGTGGTTGCTGTATTTTAAGTTTGTTGTTCAATGATATGAAGTTATGTACTCATAAACAACGAATATGTTTTTGTACTAACATTTCTATTATTTTAATATTTGGTCTATATGTAACAACTAAATACATTTTCATGTTTGTCAAAGTAGGATTTGAAACCAATAATATGTGTTTTTTTTTTTTTTTTTTTTTTTTTTTTTGGTACCAATAATATGTGGTTATATATAGTCTTCCTAATAGCCAATAACCATTGTTATATAACGTTTCAAGTCAAAACATTAGAGAGTTGCTTTACTTTGGTTAATGTAGATGTTACTGTGTTCTTATAACGCTGAATCCAGACCTCTAGTCTGCTTGGGTTCATGATGAAGCAACACTATGAACACATCTTGATGCAAGCCTTCACAATGGTAGCTTTAACATTATAGTGTGCTATGAATTTGGTATATTTCAAAATAATGAAAAGGAAATTTTTTTAACACAATCAGCTTTAAGATATTGAAAGGTGTCTCAAATACTGTTATGGAAAAGACATCATTTGTATCCTAAATTTCCTAATTCTGTACAAATTACCAACCAAAATCCTTTCTTTTTGGAACCTACTCATTCTCATGATCCATTTAGTCCATATTGAGCTTCTTAACTTAATGGTTGTTTAATAGAATCGATCTCTTTATATGTTTCAACTTCTTGTGAGTTGAACACTGAAGAAGAATAGGATTTTAAAAGAAATCCTCAGGAACCAATGGATCATACACCACTTGCTCCGCAATTCAATTATCAGATGTTTGGGTCGATATTCACAAATTCTCCCCAAGCGGTTTCGTGTTTGAGTTCCGTTGACATCAAGCAACAAACTAAAGGAAATGGTACAAAGAGCAAGGGCCGAAGGAAGAATGGTAAAAGTTGGCGAAAAAATGTAATTATCAAAGGACAATGGAATTCTGAAGAAGACAGGTAATTTTCATCATGGAGTGTACTCGTCTTTCTTAAATTTCCCTAATTTTAATTAATATTTGTTTTTATGTTTTTATTTGTAGGTTGGTGGTGCATTTGGTAAATCAGTATGGTGACAGAAAATGGTCTCGGGTTGCTGAAAAGCTTCCTGGAAGGATTGCAAAACAATGCAGAGATAGATGGCAAAACCATTTGAGGCCTGATATTACGGTATCCTTTCCGCAATTATTATTATTATTATAAATAAAAATAATGTTTGTAGTAAGTCTCAAACCCGTAAACACATGGAATAGAAATTTAACCAAACATATATTGTGTCCATCGTCATACATCTGCAAAAACATTTTTCCAAATTTAATACAGTAGCACGCAAGTGCAACATTGTGTTCTTGATGAGTGGAGGTGGTAAAATGGTCGGGTCGTGTTATGGGTCAAACATAATTCCTATAGTGTGGAACAAAGAAGGTGGAATTCGGCTTATTAACAAGTAAAAACATAACAAATTATTCATTCTTTAGAAGTTCATATATAAGCGAAGTGCTATAAATCATTACGAGCACAAGATTACTAAACTAATAATTTAACTTTTCAAAATTCGCATTTTACGAGGTTATATGCATATGAGGGTGTGCAAAATAAACCATCGAACAGAGCCCAAAACTTTGAAAGGGCCCAAAAATTTAAAAACTCTTTGTATATTCTTGTTTCGCTATCGGTCCAAATATGACAAAAAGAATTTCTAGCCGAAAAAAAGTTTTTTTCTTCACGCAACACAAATTACTTCAAATCATACGTCATTTTTATTGAAAGATATCGAAATCGAAAGCAATGATAACCCTTTTTTTTTTTTTTTTTTTGTTGCTATTTATAACGATAACTTTTTAGTAGTATCATCCTTTTTATATGTATTGAAAAATTTAACATTTATAATTGCCCATTTTTAAATCTCGAACATGTACTTAAATATTAATGAGACCGCCTTGTGCATCTGATATAGACATAATATACAACCCATATCGAATTTGTCACCTCCAATGATTCATTTTTATTGTGATTTAATGTTGTTTTAACAGAAAGATGCATGGTCTGAGGAAGAAGACAGGTTATTGATAGCGATTCACAAGGAAATTGGAAACAAATGGTCAGAAATAGCAAGAAGGTTGCCAGGTAGGAGCGAAAACACGATCAAGAACCACTGGAACGCAACCAAAAGAAGACAAATATCGTCTAAAAGGCGTGGCAAGAACAACTACCAATCGCTTCTGCAAGACTACATCAGAAGTGTCCCTTCGTCGTCTTCTTCTTCGTCTACTGAAGATCAACTCAACATCAAACACAATGATGATAACAAGTCCGAGGTTGTTGTTTTTGACACCCAAAACGCTCCTCTGCAAATGGATGTGAACGACTCGTTTACATCTTCATTAGGGGATTACAGTTTAGGTACTATGTTTGGTTATGTGCCAGGTGTGCCGATGGTCAACGACTGCAGCTTTGACTTTGACTATGTGCAATCTAATTTGACTAGTCAGTTGGAATTTGACTTCAAGAAGGAGATGGACTTTCTGGAGATGCTCTATCAATAGGAATCTTTTATAGCTTTTATATTCTATTGGGATAATATTGTTTGAACCTGGTTTGAACTGTGTGTAGTTCATGTTCTTACTTTTGGACAGATTTTATTTCAGTTATTGTCATTTTTTTTAAGGTTGTTTAGTTGCTTCTACAAAAAGTATGTTAACAAACTGGTATTTTATTTTATGGGGTTCTTTGTATTAAGTAGTGTTGCAGAACTCGGAATTACTCGGCGAGTACTCGTTTTTGCAACTGGGGAGTACTCGGTCAAATTCGGTCAAACTCGGCCAAAAATCTGGATTACTCGAAAAAGGGTCAAAACTCGGTATTAGTCGGAAAATCGGTGAAATTGGTCAAAATTCGGTCAAAGTCAAACTTGGTTAACATCCGAGCACTCCCTAAAATGTCCGCAACAAGTACTCTCCAAGTAGCGACTTTTTTATTTTTATTTTTTTATTTTTCCAGGTACCGTCCCCTTTACCGAAGTAGCTATTTTTGCAACCTTAATGACGTAATTTCTCGAATGACAGACTTGTTTATAACCCACCCTCTACATGTTAAGCATGGTGCATGATGTTTGACAGACATAGTAATAATACTTTCATAAATTTACTTTTTATTATAAGTAAAACTAACAAATTTGCATTCAAGCCAGGCTATTCTTAGCAGGAGTAACAAGCAAGGGAAACTTTTGCTTACTTCTAATCAAACAACTTAACAGCATATAATTTCTTTTTCTTCACAAGCTCATTTTAAAAACCTAATAAAGATGGTGGTATTTACTACAATAGTACTTTAAAACAAGATGCTAGGATTACAGGTAAAAGTCCTCATTGAAGCTGCAAGAAGGCGTACATTGAGCTAAAATCACCAAAATTGTAGTTGTAGTCTGTGATCATTCAAGACACTTAAGTCCAGCAAATGTAAGATAGCCGTTGTGACCTTTTCCATCACCAGACGGTCTAGCCATAACAATAGGCGAACCTAACTTATCGTGTTGCCAAACACTTGGTTCACTTACACGGTGCTTCCTCTTAAATGGACGGGGCCCAGGAGTACCTTTATTAATCTGACACTGATCCATTTTCATTTCTCGAACTTCATATGTGCACAAAAGGACTTCACACGAGGTTTAATTCTGTCGTTTAAATCTTTTGGAAACCAAATTGTTCAATCCCACTGTTACCAAATTGTTCAATCCCGTTCTCTCAAAATCTTCTCTGTTGCAGCATAATCAAAGTTCCATATTTAAACTTCAATTGCATGTCTTCAAATAATCTAAACGAATACTAAACGAGTACTCGCCAAGTAATTCCATTTTAATTGCCGAATTACTAGATTTTTTGTCCAAGAAAGATTGTCAACTTGCAAAAATGCCTATTAAAAGTCACTAAATTCCCCAAGTTACCCTCATATGCTACACTAGATCAAATTTTTTTCGTTTGAAAACTTCAGACAAATTTGCCTAGACTATAATGATAAAAGTGACATTTATCAAACCTATCGAAAGGTAATTCAAACTCATTATAACTCAAGAATTCATGCATGCTCTAAAACATTGAAACACATCTTCAACTAGTTTTGCAGAACTCGGAATTACTCTGTGAGGACTCGGTTTTTGCAACTGGAGTACTCGGTCAAACCCAGTCAAACTCGGTCAAAACTCAGTATTAATAAGAAAATGGGTCAAAACTCTGCCAAAACTCGGGATCACTCTGAAATCGGTCAAAACTCGGTCAAAATTGATGAAAACTCAGTCAACATCCGAGTACTCTCCGAGTTGCAACCAATTTGCAAACAAAGAATTTTACACTATTTAAGGTCTGGTGCACTTTATAATATGTAACAGAAAGTATTACCTAGCAGCTGCAGCCCTTTGTTCATGAACATCAAGCGTATAAACGTGTCCTGTAGGAGCAACGACTCTTGCTAACCAAGTAGTCGACCATACACTCCCAGTCACGGACTCAAGTACAATGCAACCAGGAATCAATTCCATGTACATAACCACAAAGCTAATATCCGCAACGTAAAGAAATTGAGTTCGGTGACTCAAAACCAATGTCCATAGTTCGGGAGTTGGTGCCAACAAGTAAACAAATCCGAATGCTGAAAAACACCTAAACGGTTCTCGAGGACTGACTTTTTACATACTTTAACAGCCTTCATGTTATCATGTTTTTCATATAGAATGACTAAATCTCTATCTCTAATGTTCTGGTTAATCGACAATTTTTTCATAGAATCACAAGGAGGGACTGAGGGTGCTAAGCCTCCTCCAAGGCCCGAATAAAGCCCAAATCTCGATTGTATTTTACGCCCAAATAATTATAAGCCCCCCTCAATGATCAAGTGTCAATTGTATTATTATGTCCAGATGATTGTAGATTAATTGACCGAATTGTCTAAGACTCATATAATTTACAAACAACCCATTATCTCTTTAAAAATTAAAAATTAGTTTGTTTGACATTATAATTAATTAGAAATATAAGAATCATATCTATTTATCGAGTAAGTCACCCTCATCTTCAAATTTTGGCTTCGCCATACAGGTTTCCAATTCCGTCGAAGAATAAGTAGTAGATAAACTTGAAAAATTTCAGATTTTTACTAATTTATACGGCACATGTTTTAAGAGTTACTTTTTACTACTCGTATATGTGATAAACAAGACACGAATTCAACTAATATCAGCCCTAAATATTTAGATATCGATATTTTAAGAATAAATGAAATGTTCTAGGTTTTTTATTTTTTATTTTGAACAGGATCACCCAGGTGTTATGACCACCACGTGCAGGTCACGTGATACATATAATTCCTGTATACATGTGCAAAACAAGTGACAACTTCCATCTGAAGAATGAAGATGAAGAAGTCACGATTAGGCGTTAGCTTGTCATATGGTTGCAACCGATTACAGTTAGATTGTCCTGTGTAATTAGGTGTATAAAAGCAATTGTAACGATTTGTAGAGTTAGGTTTTCAATTGTGATTCTTCCCCAAATTGTACTCTTATTCTTCTTCCATAGTTTCCAAATTGTTATCGAGTGATTCTTCGATTGAATTCAAGAATTACATATCACCAGGGTTATTTAGATATTAATATTTTAAGAATAAATGAAATGTTCTAGTTTGCATACATTTAATCAACTGCATATTCATAGTTTCATACAAACAATAGCACTGTGATGAGATATTCGTGCGTGAAATCAATAAGAATTATATTATATGTACGTGTATATATAAAATTAGTAGATACCTGAATCAGATTCAGACACGTAAATCAACAAAATAACGAAGATCAATAAAATATAAATCAAATCACTAGAGTCGAAAATCTAGCCTAAAAATCAAATCGCAAGAAAATGTTGGTGATTTTGTATTATCATCATTTTGGTTAATCAGAATTTACCAGAAAACAAATGGATATTGAATTATACTCACTCGTGAGTTTAAAGAGTGCGAAGCACACGCTTGTTCGAGATAGCTACATAAAAGGTTTTCTAGAAATTGAAGTTCTGTATATTGATAATGGTTTATGTATGAATAAAAAGAAATGTTATCTTTAACTATTGCAAGAGTTTTGGTTGGTTAGGTTGTAAGCTTTTTTTGTCTACACATATTTAACATAATCCGTCTATATCTAGAACTGAATGCGATAATGATATGTTTTTTTTGGACATTAGTTTGGGATCACCTCGGGAGACTAAACCACTCACGCGTTTATCTCCCGTAATTACATAACTCGCCCCCAACTACTGCCCTGGAGGAAACCCAGACCAATCCGAGGACATGGTAGATAAAACCCCCCTCTCTGTTGCCCCCACACTGAGCGAAAGGCGACCTGGGTGGATACTTCAGGTCAGGGATAACATTGAGTACAATATTGCAGCCCAGCGAAATTGAACTCCTGATCTCTCGTTAAGAGAGACAGACCAAGTTAATTGAAAATAAGGTCTATTATCAAAAGTTACTTGGTAAATTGATATAGTTAACTATGACTAGGCCTGATATTTCATTTGTTAATTATTTAAGTCAACTTATGCATTCTCCTTTACACTCGCATATTAAACTTGTTTTACATATTCTTAGATATTTTTAGCTTTCTCCTAATAAGGGTGTGTTTGTTTTTACTGATAATTTGAATCTTCTTCTTATGCTGATGTTGTCTGGGCTAAAAGTATATATATTTTAAAAAGTCTGAATGATTTTTGCGTATTTCTAGGTTCATGATATTCTAAAAAAATAAAAATAAAAATAAAATGTTGCTGCTAAATTATCTGTTGAGTCCGAATATAGAGCAATGAGCAATGTTACATGTTAATAAATGTGGATTTAAAAATTGCTTGATAATTTAAAGGTTAAATCTAGTTTGTCAATTCCTTTATATTATGATAATAGTTCAAACATTTAAATTGCTGTCAATTATGTATTTCATGAAAGCACAAAACACTTAGAGGTCGACGTTCATTTTATCTGAGAAAAGGTAAGTGCATGTATTGTTATAAATTTTAAAAGAATTTCTTGTAACCAAGTTGCTAATATATTTACTAAAGGATTGAATTTCAAAGTTGATGTGTAAAATCGTGTATGTTATTAATCGATGGAAAATACCAGTTATTAAAAGATTACACACTAACGGGCAGTGTACCCGATCATGTAGCAGTATAGAAAATGGTAAAATCCAAGATCGTTCCAAGGACAGTTTAAGCGCAATTCAAGATTATTAACTAAATGTAGTTAACTAAAAAATAGAAATAAAGGAAATAACAAAATATTTGGTTTTTCTATTTAATGATCGAAGTGTCAAAAGAAATAATAATAACTAAAAATAATAACGAAACAAGTAGCAAGCAGACAAATACCAAAACAAGACGAATATGTTTACCTAGACTCTATTCACTTGTAGGTTGAATATTTTAATAATTAAATACCAGGTTAATTCTCAATGTACGTGAAATACCTAGTCAGTCCACCTGGAATTCCCCAGCGCGGACACCTAAACAGAATTACACGACGCAAGTCTCCTTGTCGCCTAAGACCTCCTGCTTATGACTAGACAAATCAAATAACTCAATGACTCAAATAGTGACCCTACTCTCGTAGTCGTCAACAATCACACCAGCTCTCGCTGCGCATGATCCACCCCTGTATCAACTATTGGTTGAACTTAATTCGTTACCGTCTCCGGTTAAACGCTTAATTACCAAACCTAAACTAATCAATTGAAATGGTTGTGACAGACTCTAATAAACGTCACTAAATCGGACAATCACAATCACCAATTAATAATAGATTAAGCAACTAAAAATAAGTGTAACAGACTCCAATGAGCTCTCGCTCTACTAGACAATCACAATTACCAATTAAGTCGAACAAATAGCATCAACTAGAATCGTTCTTTCATTTAAGCATTAGATTATCGAACAAATTAAATTAACCAACCATATTTTATCCAACAAAACATAGTATTTAGTCTAAGTAAACATATAATAAATTAGCCTATGACCATAATATAAACTGAACACAAACACAAATAATTAATGCATAAATAAATCATCATCCACGTAGACATGAAAATAAAATTTAAGTAGCAATAATAAATGTGTTCATAAACAATTATCAAAATACCACGGAGTATATGAGTAAGGCCCTAAAATGTTTTGAAAATGTCTCGGGTCTCAAAGTCAACTTTCATAAAAGTGTACTATATGGTTTGAGTGTGACAAGTCATGAAATGGATTGTTTGGCTAATAGGGTGGGGTGTAAAGTGGGTGAATTCCCATTCACTTATCTTGGACTTCCGGTTGGTCAAAACATGAGCAAAGTACAAAGTTGGAACCCCGGGATAGAAAAATTTAACTTGAAGCTCGCGAATTGGAAAGCAAGAACGGTTTCGTATGGTGGAAGGTTAACGCTCGTGAAATTGGTCCTTAGTAGCTTACCACTATATTATTTCTCCCTTTTTCGTGCCCCTTTGAGTGCCATAAAAAATTTAGAGAGTATTAGGAGGAATTTTTTCTGGGGCGGGACGGGTGAAAGTGCAAAGTTGGTGTGGGTTAAGTGGGAGGAATCCCTGTTACCTTATGACGAGGGGGGCTTAAATATTGGGTCTTTACGGGGAAAAAACCTTGCTCTTTTGGGAAAATGGTTTTGGAGGGCCAAAACCGAACCTAACGCTCTTTGGGTTTCTATCATAAAGAGTATTTATGGTACTAACGGGCTACTTTCCCCCTTAAACCTTAACGGGTCAAAAGGGGTGAGTAGCGTTTGGTCCAACATTTTACGTGCAGGTTACATGATCGAGCAGGCGGACATCAAATTCGCTAGCTCATTTGCAAGACTAATTGGAAACGGGGCAGAAACAGATTTTTGGAATGACTTGTGGCTTTGTAAATCCCATTAAAGCAAAAGTTCAAGCGTCTACATCGCCTCGATTTGGAGCCAGATTGCAAGGTTCGAGATAGGGTCATTTGGAGCGAGCAAGGAATGATATTATACTGGAATTGGAGGCACGCTCCTAATGGACGAGCACTCTCTGATCTAGATTCACTTTTAATTCTCCTAAACACATACATTAAACACGACAAGGCTTTGGATACGTGGGTCTGGAACATGGCTACGAATGGATGCTTTACAACAAAAAAATTGTCAAGCATAATTGATGATAGGATTCTTGGTAACAGGTTCAATAATATTGGTGAAACACTCAGGAACAACTTGGTGACGGCTAAAGTCTCAATTTTCATATAGTGGGTATTAAAACGACGGATTCCAGTACGTACCGAACTTGATAAAAGAGGTATAGATCTTGACTCCGTTAGATGTCCGCTATGTGATGACGATGTTGAAACTATTGATTATTCTTTATTTTTTTGTCGTCATGCTATGGATTTGTGGGATCGAATTTATAAATGGTGGGGTTTAGGTATGGTTACAAACTTAAGTATCAACGAGGCCTTTCGGGGTAATTGTAACCGCACCTTAACCCCGCTATGGACGAGTATTTGGCAATCAATCGAGTGAGCGTGTGCTTACATGATATGGAATAATCGTAATAACAAAGTCTTCAAAAACATTAGTTGGAACGGTCCTACGGGGTTAATGGAGATACAACTCAAATCATTTGAATGGATTTCGGGTCGGATCAAAAATCGGAAGATGGATTGGCTTCTCTGGATCACGGATCCTTGGTCGTGTTTTGTTTGATGTTGTGTTTTAGGTTTTAGTTGCGTCCTCCGCAACTTGTTCTCGTGCTCTTTCATGTGATTCGTGTCTCGTTGTTTTCGTGTTTTTTGTTGTATGCTCGCGTTCTAATTGTAAAAGGTTGGCCACCTTACGGCTCTTCTTGTGATTAATATGACTTGCTTTTCGAAAAAAAAATAACTTGGACAAAATTATAAGTAAAGAATGCAAAGTATCTTCCCTATTGCTCTCTGATGATGTCGACAAGAGCAAATAGGGTTGGACCAAACAAAAATTGCAACTTCCTTTTTTTCTTTGTTTCCTGCCCACGTGATCAACACACCACCAACAATTTGATTATCTTAATTTTTGCTTGTCTAATTTTGACCAACGAAAACCTTTTTCTTTTTTGCTTTTTCTCCCTTTTGGCTGCTCACGAATTAAACCCCCCCAAAAGGGGTACCTCTCGGCTCCAATTAGGCCTACGGCCACCCCCCTCTTAAAAATGATCACCTATACTATTTATTAGGTTTTCTAAGATTAACCGCCATCTTTCATTAAACGTCCAGTCACTACAATTAATAAAATAACCATTATATCATATTAGCCCAATAATCAATATGTGTCATGGCCCATTTAACGTGTATCTAGGCGGACCCAAATCCAGCTGATCCATTTAAACCTCAAGCTATTCATGCCTCAGCCCACATTAAATTCTGCTCAGTATATTTTTATTGCACTGTGTTCAGCCACCTTGCAATTCGCTCAGAATTTCTAAAAACGATGAAAACGAAAGTTGTAGCTCCTTAAAGTACGAGCGTCTGGCAATTTGAATCACCTAATTCATAGTCCGTATGAGTAACTTAAAACGCTTAAATATCGAACTTTATCATCTTTGTAGCTCTTAAACTTGAATATTCACAAATATCAACAAAACGCCTCTAAACCGTATCTAAAAGACCAAAATATGATGGATATTGCTTAGATAAACGTAATTGAATTATGCAATATCAAAAGTTCATGATATGTGTTGTAAGCAACTAAAACTTGTTATATCTTTTCTCAAGTAAGATTTTGGAGGGGTGATAAAATATACACGTATTTCTCAATCTTATTTGGATATTATGTTTAGAACTTGTGTAGAATATTTTGTATTTTTTAGGTCATAAGTGCTAAGTGAAGAAGTTTAGTGTCAAACTAAACTTGTGAAGTCAAGGAACTAGTAATTTCGTTTTCATATTATTGTTTATTAAATATATTTTTCATGTTTTCTTTTTAGGTTTTAATCTTTGTTTTTTGTTCTATTTTTGCTGTCGATTACGGTTTGTATACCCAATTTTGTTTCTCAGTTTGTGAATTGTTATGACAACTAGCTTAGCGTACCCACACTAGCGTAAGCGAGGATATAATTGTTTGAGACAAACTTGCGAAAAATAATAGAAAGTAACTGATAACACGATGATTTAACATAGTTTGGAAAAACTCTGCCTACATCCACCTCAAGAGTCTTCTTTACTCTTATAATATAAAAGAACCCGGTACAAAAAGTACACTATGAGTTAAACTCAAACTCAAGCCTCTTAACTTTTCGGGGTATCGTCCCCTTTACCAAAAAAAAAAAAAAAAAAAAAAAACTCAAACCTCTTAGATTTTAGTATAAAATCTAAGTTTTCGTACACTCTTTACACTCCTTACAATAATAAAATCCTCGACCTCACAAAGAAAGGTTCCCGTTGATGTTACTGATCAACTCCCTATCTATTTTGTGATCTCCTCACAAATAAACACACTTCATTGATAAACCCTATCAACTATGTTTTTATTTTTGTGATAATTAGTTCCTTCTACATGGACATCTATATATAATGAAGTATTCTCGTGTGAATAATACGTACAAAAGCAACCTATATACTATTCTTCATTTGACTTTGAAATCTCCAGGTGGAAGGAGTGGCAAAAGTCTTCAATTGCATTGATCGGGTTTTGTTGCTCGATAGTGTGCTTTAGTGATTAGTAATCCAGAATTAAAAATATAGAAATTTATTGCAAATAAGCACCTCAACTGCACACACTTTTGCACATCAAAATCTCTCGAAATCTCACGAACCAAAAACACCCTCAGACTACACTTCAAAGGTAATTTGTATAATAACATTAGCATAACAGTTTAAAAGATCATTTCGGTCAAGCTAGCTTAATTTGGTTAGTATGTTAGAAACATATTTGAGTTGATAGGATTTTATGGGATTTGAAATGTAAATTCCATGAAATCTCACGAACCAAACACACCTTTTGACTACACTTTAAAGGTAATTTTTATAATAACATTAACATAACATTTTAAATCTTTTCGGTCAAGCTAGCTTAATTTGGTTAGTATTTTAGAAACATATATGAGTTGACATTTTTCATGTTTCACAATCTAGCTGTCAAGCATCATATCAAGTTTTTTTTTTTTTTTTTTTTTTTTTGACGGTCAAAGAATGTATATATTAAAACACTCTCCATAGCAAGACGTTAAGAGAGAGAATTACAACGGAGATAGGAGCCATAAGTTCCGATTAAAAACTACATGACCCCTATGTTTAAGCCATCTAACACTACTACAAAAAAGGGGCTACGAAACAGGTTTTAAGGGCCTTCGGAACCGGTTTTGAAAACAGGTTCCTATTAGTAGGGGTTTATAAAGTTGAAACCGGTTTTAAAACCGGTTCCGTTGAGTTGAGAATAGAGACAGGTTCCTCTTAAAAAACTGGTTTGCAAAGTGTATGTTTAAAAATGAAAGGACCCGTTCATACCGATTATAAACGATTCACAATAGTTGATTTCATTGCGAGGTATTTGACCTCTATATGATATATTTTACAAACATTGCATTCGTTTTTAAAAGACAAACTTCCTTTACATCGAAAGTTGACGACATGCATACCATTTCATAATACATCCAACTCTAACTGACTTAATAATAATCTTGATGAATCCAAAGACTCGAATGCAACGTCTTTTGAAATATGTCATGAATGACTCCAAGTAATATCTCTAAAATGAGCAAATGCACAGCGGAAGATTTCTTTCATACCTGAGAATGAACATGCCTTCAAGTGTCAACCAAAAGGTTGGTGAGTTCATAGGTTTATCATAAACAATAAAATTCATCATTTTGATAGACCACACGATTTAAATACAGTACACCTATCTCGTGTACAAAACCATTTTTCATAATGCTTGGCAGATTAGGATCGTATCCTTTTCTCCCCCGTAGGTTGCCTCGCGATTTTTAATAAGCGTACACATATCTCGTGCGCAAAATATAATACACATAACCTGTGTATAAAAATCATTCTCTCGATACATAACATTCATTTTGATTTCATTGCTCAACATGGTAACCGACCTTAACATATAATGCGCATCAATAATATCCCCAAAACAGAACATCTCGTCTGTATAATATATAAACTTCGAAGTACTAAACACCACGCCCACTAGCTCTTCCGTCTAGTGAACATTCTGGGTGGGGGTGTTAAACCCGGTAGCTACCTTTAGGATCCGCGTGAATTAGGGCCATACTCGATTCTAATTCTTAGGTTACCAAGCAATAATTGTAACGACCCGGCCAAATCGTCATTGACGGGGTCGTTAACGTAGGTCCCGTTACGTGGTCATAGTTCCTATATGAGACGCGTTTGACCAAAATTATGTCGCATTCATTTGAAACGTACAAGACTTACAAAGTTTTAAGTTACCAAACGGTTCGATAACAAGTTTAAGTTTACAAGAGTGATAAAGTATAAATGAAATAACTTGCGACATAATTAGTTTAAAATCACGGTTGCTATAAATAGCATAAGTATGCATGCTAAAAGTTTGAATCCAAAGGTGCTATCACTAGTGTATGCATGTATGTTTGACCCCAAGCAAGTAATAAAAGCGTGCGGAAGCATGTATCAAGTAGCCAAGTATGAACCTGAGAAACATGTAGAAAACTGTCAACGAAAAACGTTGGTGAAATCATAGGTGTATTTGTAAACGTTGTTTTTGAACCACAAGATTTTGTATAGTTGATTATCCAAATCGTTTGCATTCCAAAAGTATGTTCGCGAGCACCCAATTATCAAGACTTAACTGTTTTGTACCCTGTTACGTAGTGTTAGAACATACACTAAACCCGAAAATATATTTCATCCGCTAACGGTAGCGAACCGTCCGAATGAGGCTCGTCAAGCCCATGTGATCACATAATATAAGTTCTCGCTTACACCCTGCAAGTGTAACTAATGATAATTGAATTAAGGCTTTTTGTTCTAACTCGCTGTGGAATGTTTGTTTTCGTACTTGTGTTCAAAGTATAAAGTATTTAGTATAAAACTGTATATGTTTCTCATCCCATGATTTAAAAGTATAAAAGTTGTTGAAAGATGGGACTATGATCTCACCTCGAGTGCACGAGTATAAATGTACTTCACAAAGTAAACGTGTGCATGAAAGTTGTTTAGCCTTGACCTAAACAAGTAAGTTGTATCAATTAACTGGTTACGACGCAAGATCGGGCAAAATGTGTTCAATTAGTCCTATGGCTCGCTATGACTCGATTATATAGCATGTGAATCAAGTTGTCAAGTTTCATGCAAGAATCAAGTATAAAAGAGGATTAGAACGATTGCATAAGTTTTTGGTTAAGTTTGACTAAAAGTCAAACTTGGTCAAAGTCAAAGTAAACGGGGTCGGGTCGGGTATCCGACAATTTTTCTAAGTTATATAATCATATGTGAGCATGTTGGCCAAGTTTCATGTTAATCGGAGGTGCGTAGCATAGTTAGAATTAAACGAAAAATGACAATTTTGGACAGCCCCTGATAGATCATCTGGACGGCGTCCAGAATGGCTGGACGGTGTCCAGTAGTGAAGGATTAGACGGAGTCCTAGGGGTTGGGACGACGTCCAAATGTATTACGGATTTCTGCTGCTGTAATTTGACAAGTCTCGAACCAAAACACTTTCAAACACAAATTATGAACCGAAAATATTCAAAACACGTATCTTATATCGTTGGAAAGGTATTTTGACAAGGAATACAACTAAACACATATCATCAATCAAGTTAATCAGTTACAACAATAAAAACCTCGTCGAATGATCGTTAAAAGTTCATAATCAAAGTTTCAAGTTCGTAAAACGCATAAGATGATTCAGGAATCCAATTTACACATACGATATGCCGTTTCGAAGGAAAATATGCATACAATGCAACTAAACACTTACCAACAACATTGCAAAGAATTTGGTGCATCAAAAGTTCATTTTAAAATCTATCAAACCCTAACCAAGAATCATGAAATCAATAATCATGTTAATGAGGTCTTACAAAGCCAACCAACATATCAAATTGAAGCTAAAGATGCTAGTAACACATTTAACACAATATGTTTAACATCTAACAACATTTAATCAATCAAAATCAAAGATTAAACTAACCCATTTCAAGTGTTCATGCTAGTTACACCAAATAACAAGATCGAGCATACAAATTACATACACGATATCACAATGAGCCATAGACACTAACTAACACCATTTCAAGTCAAAAACACTAAGAACATGAAATCTAGAGTTTTTAGAAAGTTACCCAAAAGAGATGAAGTTAGTATCAAAACGTAGAGGATGAAGAGAGGATCACGAATATGTAGTCGAATTTGTTGTGAGCTTCCTAGATCCGAATTAGATGATAAATCCTTTTTTGTGTGAGTTGAGAGAAAAAAGGAAGTAAGAAAAGAGAAAGAGATGGTGAATGAATGAGTGGAGGTGGTGAGGTGGTTGACTAGTCAACCACTAGTCAACTCTTTGGTCAAGTGGCAAAACTAGTCCCTCGAATTCGAATGCGGGTGCGTGAATTAACCAAACGAATTATTTTGAAATACACGAGAGTAAACGGGAGATGTTATAATCCAATAACGAAAATATTAAGAATGTTAGCTAAAGGAGGATACGAATCTAGATACGAACGATATTATTAAAAAAAAGGCGGGCGTTAAAATGAATTAACAAAAAAATGCGGGATGTTACATTACCGACACCTTAAAATAAATTTCGTCCCGAAATTTAGTTGGAAGTAGTAGTTGTTATTTCTTCCTCGAAATCTTGCGTTGCCAATTCTACGAATGAGTGAAGGTACTTCCTTGGGCATTTCAACGAACTTTGAAAATCGGGGTTTTACGTTGTTTTAGAGTTTGGTTTCACGATTCATAATTTCAACAAGATCTCCTAGGAAGTGAAGTTTATCATCGATAGGAAGTTCATCAAAAGGATAACAAGTTCTTGTTTCTCAAAATACGTCTTTAAGTTTGATACACAGAATGTAGGATGAAAGGAATTTCGATTGAGTTGGGAGTTCGAAACGGTAAGCAACGGGTCCAATACGCTCCAAGATTTCAAAAGGATGAAAATATCGCGGATTTAGCTTTCTACGTTTTCCGAAATTGATTACACCTTTTCAAGGTGCGGCTTTTAACGTTATGCGACTACCCACTTGGAATTCGAAAGGTTTACGTCTAACATCGGCATAGCTCTTTTGGCGACTACGGGCCGTCTTGAGCCTCTTTTGGGTTTGAACGATCTTAACGGTTATTTCGTGAATGAGTTCGGGTCCGGTGGTTTGCTTGTCACCTACTTCTGCTCAACGAATAGGAGAATGACATTTGCGGCCATATAGAGTTTCAAAAGGTGTGGCATTAAGACTCGAATGATAGCTATCGTTGTAAGAGGAATTAATTAAAGGAAAAAAAATACAAGTTCGTGATATATTTTTCAAAGGTTTGAATCGTACGTTTGCTCGGTCTGTCGGTTTGTGGATGATACGCGGTACTCATGTTCGAAAGGGTCCCCGAGGTTTCTTGTAAGGCACTTCGAAATTTAGAAGTGAAACGAGTATCTCGATCCGAAATGAGGTACAGTTCTTTAAGACATGTTTGAACAAATTTGTTAGGACGTGAAAACGTTTGTTAGAACAAGTTTGTCATCGGTTTCTGAAAACGTTCGTTAGGACTATTCACCCTCGTGGCGAATACTAGTATACGTGAAGAGTCTCTCTCTCCATTTAAAAAAAATTTAGATAAAAGATTTCCTTATACGGAAGTACGAGTGTAACGCGAGAGAAATTTCCGCCTCGATGTAAGTATATCAAGCATTCTGTAGTTCATTGATAAAATTGTGCGAAAGCGAGGTAGTATACACGTGTAACCTATGTTGAAGTTGAAAGAATTCGTCATTCATTCGGAAGCGTAAATATGTTTTAGAAATAATCAAAGATGTGTCCCTGGCATGGTTATTAACAATATTCTCGGAGTTTTCGGATGGCAACAAGGAAAAATGAAGTCATACATGGCACATGGTGGTGATTAGGTTTATCGAGTCCAATCACCATCACGAGTCATTAGAACTTTGGTATGACCTACCATAATATAACCACGTTGATCGAGTGTCATTATATTATGCTAACTCATACCTCCATTCCCACATCACTCCATAAAATCAAGTTCGTGTAATCGTGAAGATTTAAAATGAAAAAAGTGTAACGACGTCTCTAACGTGACTCATATCGAATCTAAGGAATTAGTGCAACTCTGAAGAAGCGTTTCCCGAAGGAAGTGTATAAACGATTGTTCATGTCAATGCGGTCCAAGTCAAACAATAATGTCCTCAGGTACGAAAAGACTAACGAATCATGATAACGAGTGGTACGCAACCGTAGTAATAAGTAGTGATGATGATTGTGATGACCCGGAAATTTCTGACCAAATTTAAACTTAATCTTTGTATGATTAACATTTCCGACACGATAAGCAAAGTCTGTAAAACTGAATCTCAAATTTTTTGAACTACTTTTATATATTTAAATACCCTTCGGTTGTTTTCGATGATTCGCGAACAATTATATGTAAATAGATACATATATACTATAACTTGAAAAGGTAACAATGTATTAATTATTTGATACCGTACATTAAACTTATTGGTTTAAATATCTTTTTGAATATATATGATAAGTTGAAATATTTATTATTAAAATTTATTTATAAATAACTTCTAATGTGTATTTAAAAACTAATTTATATATATTAAAAAGATATATACATATATATATATATATATATAATTTCAAGTTATTTAGTAAACGATAGTAACATTTTCAAATTGCTACAGTACCCAAAATGCTACAGTGTTTTTGAAAATCACTATTTGCTACAGTGAAATTGACTTTGCTACAGTGAATTGCTACAGTAAAAATTGACCTTTGCTACAGTAACTTGCTACAGTGGTATAATTTATGGATGATTTAAGACTATATTTTGACAAAGGTACGATTCACGAAACGTAAAGTACAAGTTTTCTCAGTATACGATAGGACGTTCGAAAAACCGGAACCGGGACATAAGTCGAGTGACGACGTACGACTTATCAGAACGAAAGTTACAAGTCAACTATGCATGTGAATTTAATATAATATATAATTAATTATATAAATTAAATATATTATATTAATAATTAAAAAATATGTCGACAAACTAGAAGTTAAAAGATCATGAGCTGGAAATCCATCCCATGCGATCGCATGGGAAATGGTCTTGGAGGCCATGCGATCGCATGGCAGTCCTGGACAGGCCACACCTATAAAGCTCGAGATATCTGCCTCTGTTTTAATTTAAAAAATTACTTCGTATTATATTTATTAATTATATTATTATTATTATTATTATTATTAAGATTAATATTATTATTAATCTTATTATTATTAGTAGTATTTGTATTATTATTAGTATTATACATAAAATACTACGACGAGGTCATGAGCGTGTCACTTTCAAAATAGTTTTATGAGCGGGATAAAACTAAGGAAATTATGGGTTATTGCCAAGGAGGTTATGGGTAATATTCATGGGTATTATTTGCAAGTCAAACCTAGTGTTATCATCTCCGTTACATCTACGTACTTTTCTACAATATTGAATCTCAATATTGATATGTAAGTACTTATATTTTATCTTTTATATAATAATTGTGTATCCATGTCTAGTGCTCGAGTATATATATTTATACATTCTTGTATGCTAAATTTCCTTGTTAAACAGTTTATGATGTACCACGAATTAAATACATATATTACTGGTAAAAGGTATATGATATACATGTTTTTGGAAAGCTGGCGAAAAATCAATAACTTTTCATTTAGATATCGAATAATTTCAATGAACGGATTAAAAGATATGAGCAACTGAATTATGATTGAAGTTAATTGAAATTGCTTTTGAATCTACAATTAAGATTTAAACAACTTGTTTACGAGATTGATAAATTAGATTTTTGAATATTACCAACCGAGTAAATGAATCCTTATATAAGGTACGTCTCGTTTTGTTGTCAAAATTGACTTTTTGAAACAACATTGGATAACTTTTGTATGTCAATATCGAGCATTAGGATTGTGATACACTATTACCTGACCTAACTTGATAGACATTTATTGACCAACATATGTTCTCTAGGTTGAGATCTACGGTTATTTGGTAATCCGTGTTTCGATCACATTTTGGTGAACGACTTTATATGCTGCTAAGGTGAGTTTCATTGATCCCTTTTTAATTGCTTTTGCAATATATATTTTTGAGCTGAGAATACATGCACTTTATTTTAAACGCAATGGATACAAGTACATACTAAATTCTACACTGAGTTTGAACCGAAAATCCCTTAGCTTTGGTAACTGTTAACTGCCAGTTATAAGAACTGGTGGGCGCGAGTAGTAGTATATGGATCCATAGGGCTTGATATCCCCGTCCGAGCTAGAGCACTAGCCTTTTAACGGACGTATGCTATTTGAGAAGCGTACACGTTGGTTTGCGTGTATTATTAAGATGATTATACAAAGGGTACAAATTATATATACGTTAAGTTTAGTTACCAGGGTGCTCAATTTCGTAGAATATTTTGATAAACGTTTCTGGATTGAACAACTGAAATCTTGTGATCCACCTTTATATACAGATTATGCGCAACATTAAAACTATGAACTCACCAACCTTTGTGTTGACACTTGTTAGCATGTTTATTCTCAGGTTTCCTAGAAGTCTTCAGCTGTTTGCTTAGATGTTAAACAAGCTATGTGCATGGAGTCTTACATGACATATTTTTCAAGGAGACGTTGCATTCACCAAATCATCACCATGTATCTTATTTTGACTGCATTGTCAACGGAAATACTGTTGTAAACTATTATTTATGGTGATTGTCTATATGTAGAAATCATCAGATGTCGAAAACCTTTGATTTAAATATTCATTTATGGTGTGCCTTTTCAAAAGAATGCAATGTTTACAAAATGTATCATATAGAGGTCAAATACCTCGCAATGAAATCAATGAATGACGTGTTCGTCCATATGGATTTGGAGCGATCGTCACAACGATGCTCACCTAGAGTATTGGTGGTAGTAACAAAAAGTGGTAGATAGTGAAGAATACTGGTGTAACATCGGTAGTGGCTAGTGATTGCCATGGTGGTGGAAACTTTATAGCACTTGTGGATAGTAAGCTGGGACGGTGGCGAATAACAACTTGGGAGACAGAGTTCCCGAACTAGCGTAACTAACGTAGTCGTCATCCTCCTTACGCGTATGAATCTTAAGTTTACGTGTGCTACCAGAAAGTGGTAGAGTACGAGTTCGCATGAGGAAAATTTGGCACCATTATGGAGTTCACCTAAGAAAGGTTTTAGTATAAATGCAAAAGTAGTCAAGTAAGTGCTATCTATAGCAAATGCAAGTCAGGATGCAATGGTTAACTATTCGGTTGTAGTCTAGATTTGTAGTGACCCGAACTTTTCCATGTTTATATATATTAATTGAGATTGATGTTTACATGATTAAATGTTTCCAACATGTTAAGCAATCAAACTTGTTAAGACCTGATTAATTGAAATAGGTTTCATATAGACAATTGACCACCCAAGTTGACCGGTGATTCACGAACGTTAAAACTTGTAAAAAAACTATATGATGACATATATATGGTTATATATATAGTTAACATGATATTATGATAAGTAAACATATCATTAATTATATTAACAATGAACTACATATGTAAAAACAAGACTACTAACTTAATGATTTTGAAACGAGACATATATGTAACGTTTATCGTTGTAACGACATTTAATGTATATATATCATATTAAGAGATATTCGTACATCATAATATCATGATAATATAATAATTTAAAATCTCTTTTGTTATTATAAACATTGGGTTAACAACATTTAACAAGATCGTTAACCTAAAGGTTTCAAAACAACACTTACATGTAACGACTAACGATGACTTAACGACTCAGTTAAAATGTATATACATGTAGTGTTTTAATATGTATTTATACACTTTTGAAAGACTTCAATACACTTATCAAAATACTTCTACTTAACAAAAATGCTTACAATTACATTCTCGTTCAGTTTCATCAACAATTCTACTCGTATGCACCCGTATTCGTACTCGTACAATACACAGCTTTTAGATGTATGTACTATTGGTATATACACTCCAATGATCAGCTCTTAGCAGCCCATGTGAGTCACCTAACACATGTGGGAACCATCATTTGGCAACTAGCATGAAATATCTCATAAGATTACAAAAATATGAGTAATCATTCATGACTTATTTACATGAAAACAAAATTACATATCCTTTATATCTAATCCATACACCAACGACCAAAAACACCTACAAACACTTTCATTCTTCAATTTTCTTCATCTAATTGAACTCTCTCAAGTTCTATCTTCAAGTTCTAAGTGTTCTTCATAAATTCCAAAAGTTCTAGTTTCATAAAATCAAGAATACTTTCAAGTTTGCTAGCTCACTTCCAATCTTGTAAGGTGATCATCCAACCTCAAGAAATCTTTGTTTCTTACAGTAGGTTATCATTCTAATACAAGGTAATAATCATATTCAAACTTTGGTTCAATTTCTATAACTATAACAATCTTATTTCAAGTGATGATCTTACTTGAACTTGTTTTCGTGTCATGATTTTGCTTCAAGAACTTTGAGCCATCCAAGGATCCATTGAAGCTAGATCCATTTTTCTCTTTTCCAGTAGGTTCATCCAAGGAACTTAAGGTAGTAATGATGTTCATAACATCATTCGATTCATACATATAAAGCTATCTTATTCGAAGGTTTAAACTTGTAATCACTAGAACATAGTTTAGTTAATTCTAAACTTGTTCGCAAACAAAAGTTAATCCTTCTAACTTGACTTTTAAAATCAACTAAACACATGTTCTATATCTATATGATATGCTAACTTAATGATTTAAAACCTGGAAACACGAAAAACACCGTAAAACCGGATTTACGCCGTCGTAGTAACACCGCGGGCTGTTTTGGGTTAGTTAATTAAAAACTATGATAAACTTTGATTTAAAAGTTGTTATTCTGAGAAAATGATTTTTATTATGAACATGAAACTATATCCAAAAATTATGGTTAAACTCAAAGTGGAAGTATGTTTTCTAAAATGGTCATCTAGACGTCGTTCTTTCGACTGAAATGACTACCTTTACAAAAACGACTTGTAACTTATTTTTCCGACTAGAAACCTATACTTTTTTTGTTTAGATTCATAAAATAGAGTTCAATATGAAACCATAGCAATTTGATTCACTCAAAACGGATTTAAAATGAAGAAGTTATGGGTAAAACAAGATTGGATAATTTTTCTCATTTTAGCTACGTGAAAATTGGTAACAAATCTATTCCAACCATAACTTAATCAACTTGTATTATATATTATGTAATCTTGAGATACCATAGACACGTATACAATGTTTCGACCTATCATGTCGACACATCTATATATATTTCGGAACAACCATAGACACTCTATATGTGAATGTTGGAGTTAGCTATACAGGGTTGAGGTTGATTCCAAAATATATATAGTTTGAGTTGTGATCAATACTGAGATACGTATACACTGGGTCGTGGATTGATTCAAGATAATATTTATCGATTTATTTCTGTACATCTAACTGTGGACAACTAGTTGTAGGTTACTAACGAGGACAGCTGACTTAATAAACTTAAAACATCAAAATATATTAAAAGTGTTGTAAATATATTTTGAACATACTTTGATATATATGTATATATTGTTATAGGTTCGTGAATCAACCAGTGGCCAAGTCTTACTTCCCGACGAAGTAAAAATCTGTGAAAGTGAGTTATAGTCCCACTTTTAAAATCTAATATTTTTGGGATGAGAATACATGCAGGTTTTATAAATGATTTACAAAATAGACACAAGTACGTGAAACTACATTCTATGGTTGAATTATCGAAATCGAATATGCCCCTTTTTATTAAGTCTGGTAATCTAAGAATTAGGGAACAGACACCCTAATTGACGCGAATCCTAAAGATAGATCTATTGGGCCTAACAAACCCCATCCAAAGTACCGGATGCTTTAGTACTTCGAAATTTATATCATATCCGAAGGGTGTCCCGGAATGATGGGGATATTCTTATATATGCATCTTGTTATTGTCGGTTACCAGGTGTTCACCATATGAATGATTTTTATCTCTATGTATGGGATGTGTATTGAAATATGAAATCTTGTGGTCTATTGTTACGATTTGATATATATAGGTTAAACCTATAACTCACCAACATTTTTGTTGACGTTTTAAGCATGTTTATTCTCAGGTGATTATTAAGAGCTTCCGCTGTCGCATACTTAAATAAGGACAAGATTTGGAGTCCATGCTTGTATGATATTGTGTAAAAACTGCATTCAAGAAACTTATTTTGTTGTAACATATTTGTATTGTAAACCATTATGTAATGGTCGTGTGTAAACAGGATATTTTAGATTATCATTATTTGATAATCTACGTAAAGCTTTTTAAACCTTTATTGATGAAATAAAGGTTATGGTTTGTTTAAAAATGAATGCAGTCTTTGAAAAACGTCTCATATAGAGGTCAAAACCTCGCAACGAAATCAATTAATATGGAACGTTTTTAATCAATAAGAACGGGACATTTCAGTTGGTATCCGAGCGTTGGTCTTAGAGAACCAGAAAATTTGCATTAGTGTGTCTTATCGAGTTTGTTAGGATGCATTAGTGAGTCTGGACTTCGACCGTGTTTTCTTTAAAAATGATTGCTTAACATTTTTGTTGGAAACTATATATTTTTAACATATGAATATTATGTGATATATTAATCTCTTAACGTGTTTGATATTATGTGATAGATGTCTACCTCTAGAACAAGTCCCATTGACTCACCTAATAATAATGAAGAGTCAAATGTAAATTGGAATGATTTGTGGACTGATTCACAAGTTCCCGAAGAGGAACCGGAAGAAGAGTCGGAACCGGAAGAAGAATCGGAACCGGAAGAAGAATCGGAACCGGATGAAGAAATAGAACCGGTGGGGGAAATAATAAAACGGTTAAGTAAAAGAAAATCCTCAACCAACCGACCAAAGTTAATTATGGTCAATGGTGTTTCCGCCAAGGAAGCAAAATATTGGGAGGATTACCAATTCTCCGATGAATCGGATTCCGACGAGAATTCCGATGATGTTATAGAAATTACCCCAACTGAATTTAAAAAGGCAAAAGAAAATAATAAGGGAAAGGGCATAAAAATAGAGAAATCTAATTCCAACCCCGATGAACTTTATATGTATCGTCAACCCCCGAAGTCCTTAAGTTGTAACAATGACCCGGGAACCTCTAAACCACCAGGTTTTTCTAAACCAATGTGGACAACGACGGCTCGTATTATGGGAACATCATATATCCCTAGAAACTTGGCAAAACGAACCAAAACCGAAGAAGAAGAAACGAGCGAGTCGGAATAAGATAGTTGTATTCGTGTGGTGTAATATATGGAATATAGTGTTCTTATGCTTTATGATATATGTAAAAATTGCTTGTATTAATAAGTATTTTTTTTATGAATCTAACTCTTGTCTATTTTACAGTTTAAAAACACAAAATGGATAGACAACCCAATATTTTAAGAGACCTACCCGGAGACATGATTGATGAAATCTTGTCTAGAGTCGGCCAGAATTCTTCGGCACAACTATTTAAGGCGAGATCAGTTTGTAAGACATTCGAAGAACGTTCCAAGAATGTCTTGGTTTATAAGAGACTTTCGTTTGAAAGATGGGGGATATCACATTGGGAAACCCATAAGTTACGATGTGTTTACTTTAACGCATATATTGCGGGGAACCCAAATGCTATTTTACGCAACGGGTTAAGAAATTATTTTGACTCAATATATCCGAATATTGGACTTCGTGATTTAGAAAAAGCGGCTAACATGCAACATAAAGAAGCATGTTATGCTTACGGATTAGTAATGTTCGCTTCTCACCAAAATGAGAACAAGAACATCGGGCTACAACTATTAAACAAAACGTTTCCACAAGTGACGGAGTCGGTAATTGGGGTAAGAAATGAGGTTTTTAGATTATTACGGGACTGTTGGACATTACGTAACCCTCGTCCCTTTGATGACGTTACAACACGCTGTCTTATCAACGGCCATAACGGTTATGTTGCACAAGACCAAGGATGGGAAGTAGTCCTAGTAAAACCAGAATGCATGACTTGTTTCTGGACGTATGAATTACGTGTCTTTATTGCCTTTGCTGAACGACTTGTGTACTAGCTAGAATTGTCTTCACAACTATCTTGTATCAAAGTTATTGTGTGCTATATTTCATGCTTTATGTAAAATAAGCGGTATTGTAAGTTTGTAAAATATTGTATAAAAGTTTGAACGCGAAATATTATTACAATCAGTTTTTCATATAGAATTGTAGTAGTTGAATTGTATATTAGCTACTAAGTATGAACTTAACGGGTAGGTACTACCCGAATTTAAACTTATAAAACGCTAATATGAAGAAAAAGCTTTTATAAATGAGTTCATATTATGCTACGAAATACTATTAACTACTCTTAATATTCTGTATGATTAACTTGTTCCATTTAACTATTTTGAAGGAAATGGCACCGACTACTCGACACACCGTGAATATGAATGAAGAGGAATTCCGTACTTTTCTAGCTTCAAACATAGCCGCAGTACAGGCTGCGCTACATACCAACAATAACCTTGGATCTAGCAGTACAGGAAATCGTGTAGGATGCACCTACAAAGAATTCACTGCCTGCAAACCTTTGGAATTTGATGGAACCGAAGGACCGATCGGATTGAAACGGTGGACCGAGAAGGTTGAATCGGTGTTTGCCATAAGTAAGTGTACTGAAGAGGACAAAGTGAAGTACGCTACGCATACCTTCACAGGTTCTGCGTTAACATGGTGGAATACCTATCTAGAGCAAGTGGGACAAGATGATGCGTACGCACTACCGTGGTCAGCATTCAAGCACTTGATGAACGAGAAGTACCGTCCCAGAACCGAGGTCAATAAGCTCAAGACAGAACTTAGAGGGTTACGAACCCAAGGATTTGATATTACCACGTATGAAAGACGATTCACAGAATTGTGCCTATTGTGTCCGGGAGCATTCGAAGATGAGGAAGAGAAGATCGACGCGTTTGTGAAAGGATTACCGGAAAGAATCCAAGAAGATATAAGTTCACACGAGCCCGCCTCCATACAACAGGCATGTAGAATGGCTCACAAACTAGTGAACCAGATTGAAGAAAGAATTAAAGAACAGACTGCTGAAGAGGCCAATGTGAAGCAAGTCAAAAGAAAGTGGGAGGAAAACGGTGATAAGAATCACCAATACAACAACAACAGCAATTACAACAATAATCGCAACAATTATCCCAACAATCGCAACATCAATCGCAACTACAACAAACGGCCCAACAACAACAACAACAACAACAACAACAACAGCAACTACAACAATCATCCCAACAACAATAATAACCGCAACAACAACAACAATCAGAAGCAACTATGCCAAAGGTGTGAAAAGAATCACTCGGGGTTCTGCACCAAATTTTGCAACAAGTGTAAAAGAAATGGTCATAGCGCGGCGAAGTGTGAGGTCTACGGACCAGGGGTTAATAGAACGAAAGGAACAAATGGTGTCGGAACGAGTAATGGCGGAGCAAGTAGTGTCGGAGCAAGTTATGCCAATGTAGTTTGTTATAAATGTGGAAAACCAGGCCACATTATTAGAAATTGCCCGAACCAGGAGAACACGAATGGACAAGGCCGTGGAAGAGTTTTCAATATTAATGCGGTAGAGGCACAGGAAGACCCGGAGCTTGTTACGGGTACGTTTCTTATTGACAATAAATCTGCTTACGTTTTATTTGATTCGGGTGCGGATAGAAGCTATATGAGTAGAGATTTTTGTGCTAAATTAAGTTGTCCATTGACGCCTTTGGATAGTAAATTTTTACTCGAATTAGCAAATGGTAAATTAATTTCAGCAGATAATATATGTCGGAATCGAGAAATTAAACTAGTTAGCGAAACATTTAAGATTGATTTGATACCAGTAGAGTTAGGGAGTTTTGATGTGATAATCGGTATGGACTGGTTGAAAGAAGTGAAAGCGGAGATCGTTTGTTACAAAAATGCAATTCGCATTATACGAGAAAAAGGAAAACCCTTAATGGTGTACGGAGAAAAGGGCAACACGAAGCTACATCTTATTAGTAATTTGAAGGCACAAAAACTAATAAGAAAAGGTTGCTATGCTGTTCTAACACACGTCGAGAAAGTACAAACTGAAGAAAAGAGCATCAATGATGTTCCCATTGCAAAAGAATTTCCCGATGTATTTCCGAAAGAATTACCGGGATTACCCCCACATCGATCCGTTGAATTTCAAATAGATCTTGTACCAGGAGCTGCACCAATAGCTCGTGCTCCTTACAGACTCGCACCCAGCGAGATGAAAGAACTGCAAAGCCAATTACAAGAACTTTTAGAGCGTGGTTTCATTCGACCAAGCACATCACCGTGGGGAGCTCCTGTTTTGTTTGTCAAGAAGAAAGATGGTACATTCAGGTTGTGTATCGACTACCGAGAGTTGAACAAACTTACCATCAAGAACCGCTACCCACTACCGAGAATCGACGACTTATTTGATCAATTACAAGGCTCGTCTGTTTATTCAAAGATTGACTTACGTTCCGGGTATCATCAAATGCGGGTGAAAGAAGATGATATTCCAAAGACTGCTTTCAGAACACGTTACGGTCATTACGAGTTTATGGTCATGCCGTTTGGTTTAACTAATGCACCAGATGTGTTCATGGACCTTATGAACCGAGTGTGTGGACCATACCTTGACAAGTTTGTCATTGTTTTCATTGATGACATACTTATTTACTCAAAGAATGACCAAGAACACGGTGAACATTTGAGAAAGGTGTTAGAAGTATTGAGGAAGGAAGAATTGTACGCTAAGTTTTCAAAGTGTGCATTTTGGTTGGAAGAAGTTCAATTCCTCGGTCACATAGTGAACAAAGAAGGTATTAAGGTGGATCCGGCAAAGATAGAAACTGTTGAAAAGTGGAAAACCCCGAAAACTCCGAAACACATACGCCAGTTTTTAGGACTAGCTGGTTACTACAGAAGGTTCATCCAAGACTTTTCCAGAATAGCAAAACCCTTGACTGCATTAACGCATAAAGGGAAGAAATTTGAATGGAATGATGAACAAGAGAAAGCGTTTCAGTTATTGAAGAAAAAGCTAACTACGGCACCTATATTGTCATTGCCTGAAGGGAATGATGATTTTGTGATTTATTGTGACGCATCAAAGCAAGGTCTCGGTTGTGTATTAATGCAACGAACGAAGGTGATTGCTTATGCGTCTAGACAATTGAAGATTCACGAACAAAATTATACGACGCATGATTTGGAATTAGGCGCGGTTGTTTTTGCATTAAAGACTTGGAGGCACTACTTATATGGGGTCAAAAGTATTATATATACCGACCACAAAAGTCTTCAACACATATTTAATCAGAAACAACTGAATATGAGGCAGCGTAGGTGGATTGAATTATTGAATGATTACGATTTTGAGATTCGTTACCACCCGGGGAAGGCAAATGTGGTAGCCGATGCCTTGAGCAGGAAGGATAGAGAACCCATTCGAGTAAAATCTATGAATATAATGATTCATAATAACATTACTACTCAAATAAAGGAGGCGCAACAAGGAGTTTTAAAAGAGGGAAATTTAAAGGATGAAATACCCAAAGGATCGGAGAAGCATCTTAATATTCGGGAAGACGGAACCCGGTATAGGGCTGAAAGGATTTGGGTACCAAAATTTGGAGATATGAGAGAAATGGTACTTAGAGAAGCTCATAAAACCAGATACTCAATACATCCTGGAACGGGGAAGATGTACAAGGATCTCAAGAAACATTTTTGGTGGCCGGGTATGAAAGCCGATGTTGCTAAATACGTAGGAGAATGTTTGACGTGTTCTAAGGTCAAAGCTGAGCATCAGAAACCATCAGGTCTACTTCAACAACCCGAAATCCCGGAATGGAAATGGGAAAACATTACCATGGATTTCATCACTAAATTGCCAAGGACTGCAAGTGGTTTTGATACTATTTGGGTAATAGTTGATCGTCTCACCAAATCAGCACACTTCCTACCAATAAGAGAAGATGACAAGATGGAGAAGTTAGCACGACTGTATTTGAAGGAAGTCGTCACCAGACATGGAATACCAATCTCTATTATCTCTGATAGGGATGGCAGATTTATTTCAATATTCTGGCAGACATTACAGCAAGCATTAGGAACTCGTCTAGACATGAGTACTGCCTATCATCCACAAACTGATGGGCAGAGCGAAAGGACGATACAAACGCTTGAAGACATGCTACGAGCATGTGTTATTGATTTCGGAAACAGTTGGGATCGACATCTGTAACGACCCAGAAATTTCCGACCAAATTTAAACCCTAATCTTTATATGTTTCCGACACGATAAGCAAAATCTGTAATATTGAGTCTAGAAAGTTTGAAATCTATATTCGGATAATCAGTTACCCTTTGACCATGCCTGACGATTCACGAACCATTAATCGTAAAAAGAATAATTAAAGTTGTAACATATTAAATATTAATTATAAGTGTAAATGTTATATTAATATTATTATTAGTAAGGTTAACTAATATTATTATTAGTACTACTAATAATAAAACTATTTTTTTTCTTCATTATTAACATCGGTATTAGATATATCATTATTATCAATAAATAATATATAAATTGATATATATATATATATATATAAATTGATATGTTATTAATAGTATTATTGATATTAATAATATTATTGTTATACTTTTTTTTATTGTAATGAACATTATTATCATTAGTAATAATATTATTGTTACTTTTATATTTGAATTATTATTAAATATAATATTAAGAGTATTATTATTATTTAATTGTTATTAATAAAATTTGTATTTATATCATTAGTATTATTATTAAATTAATTAATTATTAATTATTAGAAGTATGGACATTATTATTACTATCATTAAAATGTATATAATTATATATTTAATAATACAGATAAATAATTAAATAAATACTGTTTTATATAAAAAAAATAATAATAAATAATACAGGTATTAAAAATTAACCAGATAGATATATAACACGTGAATATCCATTTGTTTTATTATATCTAATTCTGTTTACCCGTGAGAAATTGTCGAACCAGTTTCCAGATAAATTAGTGCCCCACGATTGTTTTTGCTACACACAAACTCAATACACACACTTATGGATTTAGTTGCTGTAAAAAAAAAAAAAATCCAATAACAGAAATATAAAACCATCGACCTCTGCTCATTCAACTTTTTACCCTAAATTCGTTTTTGAATCAAACTTAAAAATCTAGTAAAGCAGAAGCATTCACAATCTTGTCATGAATCTGTACAAACAAATTTCATACCTCAAATCTCAGTATCTATCTCGAATTTTCGAAGTCCATGATTTGAACAAAAAGTTAAACCGTTTGAAATCAGAACAAATTCAAGAAACCTGTTATAAATTGAGTCCAATTGTTGATTGAGAACGTTTTTACATATCATTTGAAACTTACTTTATGTTATAACAATTTCTCAAAACACAACAGAAATCGAAAACAAATTTTTTTTTTATTTCCTTGCTGCGACGAACAGCAGAAATAGCAGCACTCTTTTATTTTTTATTTTTTTATTTTTCAAAACAATTAACCACATAAAAGTATTTATATGATGGATATTAAGTCTGGAACTCATTTTGGTAACTGGAATTAAAGGTGAAAGGATTAGAATTTGTCTGAGTTTTGAAAGGAAGAAGATGGAAGAAAATGGAGACAAATAAAGTCTGGTTATAATTATTGGGTATGGTTTTAAAACAGAAAAACAGTACTGGTACAATGGTCGAGTGTGTTGGTGTGGGAATGGGAGGTCATGGGTTCGAGTCCCGGCTTGGGCAAAGTGTTTTTTTATTATCCTTTAAGGTATTAGATCATTTTTATTAGTATCATTATTATTATAATTATTTTCTTTATGATTAAAATTATTATTATTGTTATTGTCAAAGTTTTCATTTTATTTGATATTATCTGTACCAAATTTTATTAAAAATTTATCAATCTTAAAATTTACATTTTATTAAAACTAACAATTTCATCTATATTATTAAAGTTACTAATATTATTATTTTAGTATTATCATTAACTTAACAAACAAACGATATTATATAAAGTATATTTTATACTCATAAACATTATATATATATATGAAATAAATATATTTAATGAAATAAATAAGTTATTAATATAAAAATTATATTATGTATTCGATTATGGTTATACATATTAATGAATACAAAAATGATATAGGTTCGTGAATCCGAGGCCAACCCTATACTTGATCAATGTCGTTCTATGTATTTTTACTACAAAATACATTAGGTGAGTATATAGTCCCTTTTTAAACTTTAAATATTTTGGGCTGAGAATACATGCGCTGTTTTTATAAATGATTTACGTTATGGACACTAGTGATTAAAAATGATATTCTGCGGATTGATGTGCTAGGTAATTTAGTTATATGTTATGATAGCATGTAAGCGCGAATCCTAAAGATAGATCTATCGGGTTTAACACCCCCATCCAGTAGGCTGCACTAGACATAAGAACTAGTGGGCGGATGTTTAGTACTTCGAGGATTATTTATACACTTGCGAGTGTACATATCCATCTTTGCGAAGATGACTTATTATATTACTGTTAAGGTTGGTTACTGAGGCCTCAACATAAGCAGAATGATTTTTATACACTTGCGAGTATATTATATTTTTATATATGAAATCTTGTGGTCCATAGTTATATTGCTGCTAGCATCAAACCTATATATCTCACCAACTTTATGTTGACATTTTAAAGCATGTTATTCTCAGGTACGAATTAAGTCTTCCGCTGTGCATTTGCTCGTGTTAAGAACATTACTTGGAGTCGATCATCGCAATGGAACCAACTGTTGAAGACTCCGTCCGGATGGATTAGTTCGGGTTACTACAGTTGGTATCAGAGCGTTGGTCTTAGAGAACCAGGTCTTGTATTAGTGTGTCTACCTAGTAGTTGTTAGGATACATTAATGAGTCTGGACTTTGACCGTGTCTACCTGTCAAAAAGTTTTGCTTATCATTCTAGTCGGAAATCATCTGCTTATCATCCCTAGGGAATTCCCTGCTTATCACTCTTAAGTCTAGACACGTCTTACTGCATTTAGTGCATCGATAGTGTATAGACAAAATTCATATTTTAGCGTATCTGATAATCCATATCTTAGCATATCTGTAGACTTGCCTGACATATGTCGTAGGTTCCTTTGTAGTCTACGAAATCTTTAATATTATATATATAGATATTCTATATAGCTAGAATATCATTCGATATCCGAAAATCATTTCACGTCGAAGATTCATTCCATCCACCAAATTATTCTTTTGACGATAAACCTGAAGCACTTACCGGCAAACCTATTCGAGAAACCATTTTCTCTCTCATTTCTTTAAAATAGCTCGTCACGGTTATATAATATTCCACATTTTGAATCTTATTCATTCGCTCGCTTCAACCGTCAATCATTCCGTAGTACTAGAAGGAGTTAACGAACTACGTGCTCGTGTGACGACTTTGGAGAACACGGTGCGAAGGTTACAAACATCAGCAGTAGTACCAGCAGCATAATCCGTACCACCATCCTCAATGCCGACAATATTCTTATCACCCCAACCACAATCACGTCATAAATTTCAACATCACAAACTATACCTCGGATATCAACCTCACCCGCCTCAATATTACCATCTGTACTCCGAGTATGAACTTCGTTTTACATATCGTTCCACATTGAATACCTTCGCTTTACGTATCGTTCCACCTCATATATTTTCATTCTGCATGGTGATTGTGTAATTTCTAAAGTTTTAGAGATTATGTAATCTAGTATTAACGATAAATCAAGTGAGTTTAATATCTTATTGACTCATTAAATCTATAATTACATCTGAAGAAAATATATATGTTAGTATATTTTCATAAAGATTGTAATTAGAAAATTCTTTCGTACAAACTATTAATGATGAAAATATTTTAACGGGTAGGTAGTACCCGACGAATATTTAGATTTCGCATTAATAAGTTGCACTGTACATTCTTCAAATCTGATTCAACGGTCATCTATTATCCTATTTACAATCACCGATATACGTATCTGTTCACCACAGAATAACTATTTCCGTTCAAATTTCATGTTTGGATTTTGACCTATCATAATCCAACAAGTGGCATAATGAAGAAAACATTGGATATAATAAAAATTGTTAGAAACAAACGGATTAACTAATTGAAATATTGTTAAGGATTACACGCTAACTGTTCCGGCTAACTGTTCCCAGCTAACATTTAATTTATCGCAATTTACATTCTCGCAATTTACATTCTCGCAATTTACATTCTCGCAATTTTATTTACTGTTATTTAATTTCCGCACTTTACATACCGTCGGGACACGTATGCAAGGTTTCGACTTATCATATCGACCCATCTATATATATATTTCGGAACGACCATAGACACTCTATAGCTGGCTATACAGGGTTGAGGTGGATTCCAAAATATATATATGGTTTGAGTTGTGAGCGACACTGAGACCGGTACACGGGTCACGATATGTATTAATTAATTCGAATATTATATATTTAATTTATATATGAATTTATCGGACTATTGGACTGCTAACTATGGACAATTAAAATGAATTAAAATATTGATTATAACATATGAAACTAAACAATTCTTCAAGTTTGCCACTTGATTCTATCTTAAACCCCATTCGTATCTTGACAATTTCAATTCGCGTTCAAATTTTTCATGATTCTTGAAAACGCCTCTATCGAAAAGTTGAACCAGTCGCACCTCGTCTACGGAAAAAGATTCCTGCATAAAGTTATGCACCTCAAAAACTCTCGGAGACTGAGTCAACGTCTAACACGCAGCAGTATTAATTTCTTTAGTGTTATTATTACCCAAAATAACTTTGCAATCCCTTTCCAAATTAGCCAATTTTGTCACAGCTCCAGCAATTTGATTTCGATTTTTTCATTCAAAACAACCTTGTTATAACCTCGAAATATATACATGTTTATTTATTGTTACCAGAGAACCTTTTATATTCCATCATACTACCATAAGCGTTTAATCATTTAAAAACACAATTCGTCCGAAAACACCTCGGATTGATAATCGACGATTTAGATATGGCTGCATTGAATGCAGAGGAAACAGTAAAATTGTAGATGGCCTAAATGGCCAAAAGTTTGATGATAAAGAAGGGAGTGTTAGGAACGCTCGATAGAAAATTGGTACTGAAAAAAAATGGATTGAGCTAACCGTGAAGGAAACAAAGAACAAATACAAGGACTGAACCTGCCCTCAAAGAATCCAAACGATTCAGTATCTGCTGAAACCGTTAGTAAAAACCCTATCCCTTATTCTAAACCTTCTCAAATGGTATTCTTCATCATCATCTTATCTTTAAATATTATAAGATATCTTCAAATCTTCCGTTATACATATTCTCCATATTTCTGGAGATATTTTCACAACTATTCTTATCTGAGATCATGTATCTCTCTGTGATATCTGCGTTACAACATAAAAGAAAATGTGTCAGTTTCTAAATTCGGAACTCTTCGAGTTTAAAATATGAATGCATTGAAGTAGTATTGGGAATTAATGCATGAATTAGTATAATATAATGAAACTTGATCAACTTCATTATATTACAGTAAGTCATGTTAAGTTTCTAATGGAATGTGATGATTCACAGTACCGTCATCATATGCCATGTTACACGGCTCTTACATTCTATCTAATCTCCAAACAAATTAGGAACATGTCATCTTGATAATTCTATTTTCCTGGATATTCTGGTAATTTGACAAATCAAAATCGTGCCATTACCATTTCTTTCTGAGAACATTAGCTATGTTCATTCCAAAACTTATACCTACGAATTCCGGATCATGATTCGCTTGACTCAAGGACGGGAAGATTAAAAACACTATAATCCCAAGATAATAGTAGAAATAAATAAAAACCTCCGGTGGTAGATGAAATAGAAGAATGATGGATGTGAAAATTAAGAATATATCAAGAACAAGAATGGGACGAAGCATATTGACGAATATTGTAAGGAAGGAATAAGGAGAAAGAGTAGAAAATGTGGATATGGAAATAAGAAAACGAAGGAGGTAGTTTTATAAGTGAAATATCCGACAAAGAAATCACAACAGATTTGCCGCATTAAATCAAAGAAGATCCTGTTTCCTAAATCGCCGAAGAACCAAATCTTATTACGAAAGATTTTCTTTAAATCTCGTGAATTCCGGAAATCAATCATAACCACGTCATCGGTTAAAACGATTTCATATTTACTTAATTCACTCTTTTGTGATAGCTTCATTCGTACGCTTCACATGATCGAATCGTTTTATCTATATCTCTGAATAATGATAAAACTCCATTATTACCATATATTCGTTATGAAAATATTCCTATTATTATCCATGACGACCTCTATCAAATTTCGGGGACGAAATTTCTTTAACGGGTGGGTACTGTAACGACCCAGAAATTTCCGACCAAATTTAAACCCTAATCTTTATATGTTTCCGACACGATAAGCAAAATCTGTAATATTGAGTCTAGAAAGTTTGAAATCTATATTCGGATAATCAGTTACCCTTTGACCATGCCTGACGATTCACGAACCATTAATCGTAAAAAGAATAATTAAAGTTGTAACATATTAAATATTAATTATAAGTGTAAATGTTATATTAATATTATTATTAGTAAGGTTAACTAATATTATTATTAGTACTACTAATAATAAAACTATTTTTTTTCTTCATTATTAACATCGGTATTAGATATATCATTATTATCAATAAATAATATATAAATTGATATATATATATATATATATATATAAATTGATATGTTATTAATAGTATTATTGATATTAATAATATTATTGTTATACTTTTTTTTATTGTAATGAACATTATTATCATTAGTAATAATATTATTGTTACTTTTATATTTGAATTATTATTAAATATAATATTAAGAGTATTATTATTATTTAATTGTTATTAATAAAATTTGTATTTATATCATTAGTATTATTATTAAATTAATTAATTATTAATTATTAGAAGTATGGACATTATTATTACTATCATTAAAATGTATATAATTATATATTTAATAATACAGATAAATAATTAAATAAATACTGTTTTATATAAAAAAAAATAATAATAAATAATACAGGTATTAAAAATTAACCAGATAGATATATAACACGTGAATATCCATTTGTTTTATTATATCTAATTCTGTTTACCCGTGAGAAATTGTCGAACCAGTTTCCAGATAAATTAGTGCCCCACGATTGTTTTTGCTACACACAAACTCAATACACACACTTATGGATTTAGTTGCTGTAAAAAAAAAAAAAAATCCAATAACAGAAATATAAAACCATCGACCTCTGCTCATTCAACTTTTTACCCTAAATTCGTTTTTGAATCAAACTTAAAAATCTAGTAAAGCAGAAGCATTCACAATCTTGTCATGAATCTGTACAAACAAATTTCATACCTCAAATCTCAGTATCTATCTCGAATTTTCGAAGTCCATGATTTGAACAAAAAGTTAAACCGTTTGAAATCAGAACAAATTCAAGAAACCTGTTATAAATTGAGTCCAATTGTTGATTGAGAACGTTTTTACATATCATTTGAAACTTACTTTATGTTATAACAATTTCTCAAAACACAACAGAAATCGAAAACAAATTTTTTTTTTATTTCCTTGCTGCGACGAACAGCAGAAATAGCAGCACTCTTTTATTTTTTATTTTTTTATTTTTCAAAACAATTAACCACATAAAAGTATTTATATGATGGATATTAAGTCTTGAACTCATTTTGGTAACTGGAATTAAAGGTGAAAGGATTAGAATTTGTCTGAGTTTTGAAAGGAAGAAGATGGAAGAAAATGGAGACAAATAAAGTCTGGTTATAATTATTGGGTATGGTTTTAAAACAGAAAAACAGTACTGGTACAATGGTCGAGTGTGTTGGTGTGGGAATGGGAGGTCATGGGTTCGAGTCCCGGCTTGGGCAAAGTGTTTTTTATTATCCTTTAAGGTATTAGATCATTTTTATTAGTATCATTATTATTATAATTATTTTCTTTATGATTAAAATTATTATTATTGTTATTGTCAAAGTTTTCATTTTATTTGATATTATCTGTACCAAATTTTATTAAAAATTTATCAATCTTAAAATTTACATTTTATTAAAACTAACAATTTCATCTATATTATTAAAGTTACTAATATTATTATTTTAGTATTATCATTAACTTAACAAACAAACGATATTATATAAAGTATATTTTATACTCATAAACATTATATATATATATGAAATAAATATATTTAATGAAATAAATAAGTTATTAATATAAAAATTATATTATGTATTCGATTATGGTTATACATATTAATGAATACAAAAATGATATAGGTTCGTGAATCCGAGGCCAACCCTATACTTGATCAATGTCGTTCTATGTATTTTTACTACAAAATACATTAGGTGAGTATATAGTCCCTTTTTAAACTTTAAATATTTTGGACTGAGAATACATGCGCTGTTTTTATAAATGATTTACGTTATGGACACTAGTGATTAAAAATGATATTCTGCGGATTGATGTGCTAGGTAATTTAGTTATATGTTATGATAGCATGTAAGCGCGAATCCTAAAGATAGATCTATCGGGTTTAACACCCCCATCCAGTAGGCTGCACTAGACATAAGAACTAGTGGGCGGATGTTTAGTACTTCGAGGATTATTTATACACTTGCGAGTGTACATATCCATCTTTGCGAAGATGACTTATTATATTACTGTTAAGGTTGGTTACTGAGGCCTCAACATAAGCAGAATGATTTTTATACACTTGCGAGTATATTATATTTTTATATATGAAATCTTGTGGTCCATAGTTATATTGCTGCTAGCATCAAACCTATATATCTCACCAACTTTATGTTGACATTTTAAAGCATGTTATTCTCAGGTACGAATTAAGTCTTCCGCTGTGCATTTGCTCGTGTTAAGAACATTACTTGGAGTCGATCATCGCAATGGAACCAACTGTTGAAGACTCCGTCCGGATGGATTAGTTCGGGTTACTACAACATCTACCGTTAGCAGAATTTTCCTACAACAACAGCTACCATTCAGGCATTGAGATGGCGCCGTTTGAAGCACTTTATGGTAGAAAGTGCAGGTCTCCGATTTTTTGGAGTGAAGTGGGGGATAGACAGATTACGGGTCCGGAGATTATACAAGAAACTACCGAGAAGATCATCCAAATTCAACAACGGTTGAAAACCGCCCAAAGTCGACAAAAGAGCTACGCTGACATTAAAAGAAAAGATATAGAATTTGAAATTGGAGAGATGGTCATGCTTAAAGTTGCACCTTGGAAAGGCGTTGTTCGATTTGGTAAACGAGGGAAATTAAATCCAAGGTATATTGGACCATTCAAGATTATTGATCGTGTCGGACCAGTAGCTTACCGACTTGAGTTACCTCAACAACTCGCGGCTGTACATAACACTTTCCACGTCTCGAATTTGAAGAAATGTTTTGCTAAAGAAGATCTCACTATTCCGTTAGATGAAATCCAAATCAACGAAAAACTTCAATTCATCGAAGAACCCGTCGAAATAATGGATCGTGAGGTTAAAAGACTTAAGCAAAACAAGATACCAATTGTTAAGGTTCGATGGAATGCTCGCAGAGGACCCGAGTTCACCTGGGAGCGTGAAGATCAGATGAAGAAGAAATACCCGCATCTATTTCCAGAAGATTCGTCAACACCTTCAACAGCTTAAAATTTCGGGACGAAATTTATTTAACGGGTAGGTACTGTAGTGACCCGAACTTTTCCATGTTTATATATATTAATTGAGATTGATGTTTACATGATTAAATGTTTCCAACATGTTAAGCAATCAAACTTGTTAAGACCTGATTAATTGAAATAGGTTTCATATAGACAATTGACCACCCAAGTTGACCGGTGATTCACGAACGTTAAAACTTGTAAAAAAACTATATGATGACATATATATGGTTATATATATAGTTAACATGATATTATGATAAGTAAACATATCATTAATTATATTAACAATGAACTACATATGTAAAAACAAGACTACTAACTTAATGATTTTGAAACGAGACATATATGTAACGTTTATCGTTGTAACGACATTTAATGTATATATATCATATTAAGAGATATTCGTACATCATAATATCATGATAATATAATAATTTAAAATCTCTTTTGTTATTATAAACATTGGGTTAACAACATTTAACAAGATCGTTAACCTAAAGGTTTCAAAACAACACTTACATGTAACGACTAACGATGACTTAACGACTCAGTTAAAATGTATATACATGTAGTGTTTTAATATGTATTTATACACTTTTGAAAGACTTCAATACACTTATCAAAATACTTCTACTTAACAAAAATGCTTACAATTACATTCTCGTTCAGTTTCATCAACAATTCTACTCGTATGCACCCGTATTCGTACTCGTACAATACACAGCTTTTAGATGTATGTACTATTGGTATATACACTCCAATGATCAGCTCTTAGCAGCCCATGTGAGTCACCTAACACATGTGGGAACCATCATTTGGCAACTAGCATGAAATATCTCATAAGATTACAAAAATATGAGTAATCATTCATGACTTATTTACATGAAAACAAAATTACATATCCTTTATATCTAATCCATACACCAACGACCAAAAACACCTACAAACACTTTCATTCTTCAATTTTCTTCATCTAATTGAACTCTCTCAAGTTCTATCTTCAAGTTCTAAGTGTTCTTCATAAATTCCAAAAGTTCTAGTTTCATAAAATCAAGAATACTTTCAAGTTTGCTAGCTCACTTCCAATCTTGTAAGGTGATCATCCAACCTCAAGAAATCTTTGTTTCTTACAGTAGGTTATCATTCTAATACAAGGTAATAATCATATTCAAACTTTGGTTCAATTTCTATAACTATAACAATCTTATTTCAAGTGATGATCTTACTTGAACTTGTTTTCGTGTCATGATTTTGCTTCAAGAACTTTGAGCCATCCAAGGATCCATTGAAGCTAGATCCATTTTTCTCTTTTCCAGTAGGTTCATCCAAGGAACTTAAGGTAGTAATGATGTTCATAACATCATTCGATTCATACATATAAAGCTATCTTATTCGAAGGTTTAAACTTGTAATCACTAGAACATAGTTTAGTTAATTCTAAACTTGTTCGCAAACAAAAGTTAATCCTTCTAACTTGACTTTTAAAATCAACTAAACACATGTTCTATATCTATATGATATGCTAACTTAATGATTTAAAACCTGGAAACACGAAAAACACCGTAAAACCGGATTTACGCCGTCGTAGTAACACCGCGGGCTGTTTTGGGTTAGTTAATTAAAAACTATGATAAACTTTGATTTAAAAGTTGTTATTCTGAGAAAATAATTTTTATTATGAACATGAAACTATATCCAAAAATTATGGTTAAACTCAAAGTGGAAGTATGTTTTCTAAAATGGTCATCTAGACGTCGTTCTTTCGACTGAAATGACTACCTTTACAAAAACGACTTGTAACTTATTTTTCCGACTAGAAACCTATACTTTTTTTGTTTAGATTCATAAAATAGAGTTCAATATGAAACCATAGCAATTTGATTCACTCAAAACGGATTTAAAATGAAGAAGTTATGGGTAAAACAAGATTGGATAATTTTTCTCATTTTAGCTACGTGAAAATTGGTAACAAATCTATTCCAACCATAACTTAATCAACTTGTATTATATATTATGTAATCTTGAGATACCATAGACACGTATACAATGTTTCGACCTATCATGTCGACACATCTATATATATTTCGGAACAACCATAGACACTCTATATGTGAATGTTGGAGTTAGCTATACAGGGTTGAGGTTGATTCCAAAATATATATAGTTTGAGTTGTGATCAATACTGAGATACGTATACACTGGGTCGTGGATTGATTCAAGATAATATTTATCGATTTATTTCTGTACATCTAACTGTGGACAACTAGTTGTAGGTTACTAACGAGGACAGCTGACTTAATAAACTTAAAACATCAAAATATATTAAAAGTGTTGTAAATATATTTTGAACATACTTTGATATATATGTATATATTGTTATAGGTTCGTGAATCAACCAGTGGCCAAGTCTTACTTCCCGACGAAGTAAAAATCTGTGAAAGTGAGTTATAGTCCCACTTTTAAAATCTAATATTTTTGGGATGAGAATACATGCAGGTTTTATAAATGATTTACAAAATAGACACAAGTACGTGAAACTACATTCTATGGTTGAATTATCGAAATCGAATATGCCCCTTTTTATTAAGTCTGGTAATCTAAGAATTAGGGAACAGACACCCTAATTGACGCGAATCCTAAAGATAGATCTATTGGGCCTAACAAACCCCATCCAAAGTACCGGATGCTTTAGTACTTCGAAATTTATATCATATCCGAAGGGTGTCCCGGAATGATGGGGATATTCTTATATATGCATCTTGTTATTGTCGGTTACCAGGTGTTCACCATATGAATGATTTTTATCTCTATGTATGGGATGTGTATTGAAATATGAAATCTTGTGGTCTATTGTTACGATTTGATATATATAGGTTAAACCTATAACTCACCAACATTTTTGTTGACGTTTTAAGCATGTTTATTCTCAGGTGATTATTAAGAGCTTCCGCTGTCGCATACTTAAATAAGGACAAGATTTGGAGTCCATGCTTGTATGATATTGTGTAAAAACTGCATTCAAGAAACTTATTTTGTTGTAACATATTTGTATTGTAAACCATTATGTAATGGTCGTGTGTAAACAGGATATTTTAGATTATCATTATTTGATAATCTACGTAAAGCTTTTTAAACCTTTATTGATGAAATAAAGGTTATGGTTTGTTTAAAAATGAATGCAGTCTTTGAAAAACGTCTCATATAGAGGTCAAAACCTCGCAACGAAATCAATTAATATGGAACGTTTTTAATCAATAAGAACGGGACATTTCAAGATTCACTAATGCGTCCTAACGACTCTGTCAGACACACTAATGCATATCCTAGTTCCCTACAACCAACGCTCTGATACCATCTGTAACGACCCGGCCAAATCGTCATTGATGGCGTCATTAACGTAGGTCCCGTTACGTGGTCATAGTCCCTATATGAGACGCGTTTGATCAAAATTATGTCGCATTCATTTGAAACGTACAAGACTTACAAAGTTTTAAGTTACCAAACGGTTCGACAACAAGTTTAAGTTTACAAGAGTGATAAAGTATAAATGAAATAACTTGCGACATAATTAGTTTAAAATCACGGTTGCTATAAATAGCGTAAGTATGTATGCTTTAAGTTTGAATCCAAAGGTGCTATCACTAGTGTATGCATGTATGCTTGACCCCAAGCAAGTAATCAAAGTGTGCGGAAGCATGTATCAAGTAGCCAAGTATGAACCTGAGAAACATATAGAAAACTGTCAACGAAAAACGTTGGTGAAATCATAGGTGTATTTGTAAACGTTGTTTTTGAACCACAAGATTTTGAATAGTTAATTATCCAAATTGTTTGCATTCCAAAAGTATGTTCGCGAGCACCCAATTATCAAGACTTAACTGTTTTGTACCCTGTTACGTAGTGTTAGAACATACACTAAACCCGAAAATATATTTCATCCGCTAACGGTAGCGAACCGTCCGAATGAGGCTCGTCAAGCCCATGTGATCACATAATATAAGTTCTCGCTTACACCCTGCAAGTGTAACTAATGATAATTGAATTGAGGCTTTTTGTTCTAACTCGCTGTGGAATGTTTGTTTTCGTACTTGTGTTCAAAGTATAAAGTATGTAGTATAAAACTGTATATGTTTCTCATCCCATGATTTAAAAGTATAAAAGTTTTTGAAAGATAGGACTATGATCTCACCTCGAGTGCACGAGTATAAATGTACTTCACAAAGTAAACGTGTGCATGAAAGTTGTTTAGCCTTGACCTAAACAAGTAAGTTGTATCAATTAACTGGTTACGACGCAAGGTCGGGCGAAATGTGATCAATTAGTCCTATGGCTCGTTACGACTCGATTATATAGCATGTGAATCAAGTTGTCAAGTTTCATGCAAGAATCAAGTATAAAAGAGGATTAGAACGATTGCATAAGTTTTTGGTTAAGTTTGACTAAAAGTCAAACTTGGTCAAAGTCAAAGTCAACGGGGTCGGGTCGGGTATCTGACGATTTTTCTAAGTTATATAATCATATGTGAGCATGTTGGCCAAGTTTCATGTTAATCGGAGGTGCGTAGCATAGTTAGAATTAAACGAAAAATGACAATTTTGGACAGCCCCTGATAGATCATCTGGACGGCGTCCAGAATGGCTGGACGGTGTGCAACATTGAAGGATTAGATGGCGTCCAAGGGGTTGGGATGGCATCCAAATGTATTACGGATTTCTGCTGCTGCAATTTGACAAGTCTCGAACCAAAACACTTTCAAACACAAATTATGAACCGAAAACATTCAAAACACGTATCTTATATCGTTGGAAAGGTATTTTGACAAAGAATACAACTAAACACATATCATTAATCAAGTTAATCATTTACAACAACAAAAACCTCTTCAAATGATCGTTAAAAGTTCATAATCAAAGTTTCAAGTTCGTAAAACGCATAAGATGATTCGGGAATCTAATTTACACATACGATATGCCGTTTCGAAGGAAAATACGCATACAATGCAACTAAACACTTACCAACAACATTACAAAGCATTTGTTGCATCAAAAGTTCGTTTTAAAATCTATCAAACCCTAACCAAGAATCATGAAATCAATAATCATGTTAATGAGGTCTTACAAAGCCAACCAACATATCAAATTGAAGCTAAAGATGCTAGTAACACATTTAACACAATAGGTTTAACATCTAACAACATTTAATCAATCAAAATCAAAGATTAAACTAACCCATTTCAAGTGTTCATGCTAGTTACACCAAATAACAAGATCGAGCATACAAATTACATACACGACATCACAATGAGCCATAGACACTAACTAACACCATTTCAAGTCAAAAACACTAAGAACATGAAATCTAGAGTTTTATAAAGTTACCCAAAAGAGATGAAGTTAGTATCAAAACGTAGAGGATGAAGAGAGGATCACGAATATGTAGTCGGATTTGTTGTGAGCTTCCTAGATCCGAATTAGATGATGAATCATTGTTTGTGTGAGTTGAGAGAAAACGGGAAGTAAGAAAAGAGAAAGAGATGGTGAATGAATGAGTGGAGATGGTGAGGTGGTTGACTAGTCAACCACAAGTCACCTCTTTGGTCAAGTGGCAAAACTAGTCCCTCGAATTCGGATGCGGGTGCGTGAATTAACCAAAGGAATTATTTTGAAATACACGAGAGTAAACGGGAGATGTTATAATCCAATAACGAAAATATTAAGAATGCTAGCTAAAGGAGGATACGAATCTAGATACGAACGATATTATTAAAAAAAGACGGGCATTAAAATGAATTAACGGAAAAATGCGGGATGTTACAATAATAATCAGGGGAAAATATATTCATCAATTGGTGGCAATTATCATGTCCACCTAATTTTACTTGTGTCTATCTCGTCAAACATTTATAAAAGCATTTCATGTATTCTCAGTTCAAAAATATATTTCAAAAGCATTTAATAAACCAGTTATAAAAACAGCGCATGTATTGTCAGTCCCAAAAATGTAAAGAGTTAAAAGGGAATCAAATGAACTCACATTTTGTATTTCGTAGTAATTAAACATATGATGACATTGAACAAGTGCAAGGTTGGCATCGGATTCACGAACCTATTGAAAGGACCCGTTCATATACATTATAAATGATTCACAATAGTTGATTACATCGCGAGGTATTTGACCTCTATATGATACATATTACAAACATTGCATTCGTTTTTAAAACACAAACTTTCTTTACATCGAAAATTGACAGACATGCATACCATTTCATAATATCCACTATCCAATTATAAATTAACTTAATAGTAATCTTTGATGAACTCAATGACTCGAATGCAACGTTCTTCGAAATATGCCATGAAATACTCCAAGTAATATCTTTAAAACAAGCAAATGCACAGCGGAAGATTTCTTTTATACCTGAGAATAAACATGCTTTAAAGTGTCAACCAAAAGGTTGGTGAGTTCATTAGTTTATCATAATCATTCATTTCCATCATTTTAATAGACCACAAGAATTTCATTTCCAGTTCTCATAAATATACGTCCCATGCATAGAGACAAAAATAATCATTCATATGGATTGAACACCTGGTAACCGACATTAACAATATGCATATAAGAATATCCCCATCATTCCGGGATCCTCCTTCGGACATGATATAAATTTTGAAGTACTAAAGCATCCGGTACTTTGGATGGGGCTTGTTAGGCCCAATAGATCTATCTTTAGGATTCGCGTCAATTAGGGTGTCTGTTCCCTAATTCTTAGATTACCAGACTTAATAAAAAGGGGCATATTCGATTTTGATAATTCAACCATAGAATGTAGTTTCACGTACTTGTGTCTATTTTGTAAATCATTTATAAAAATTGCGCACGTATTCTCAGCCCAAAAATATAAAGGGTAAAAAGGCAAATGAAACTCACAATACTGTATTTCGTAGTAAAAATACATATAACGTCATTGAACAAGTGCAAGGTTGGCCTCGGATTCACGAACCTAAATTAATTATGTATATATATGTGATGGTCAATATTTGTCTAACAAATTAGGTCAAGTCATAGTGTACCACAATCCTAATGCTCGAGACTAATATGCAAAGATCAACAAAAGTTAATTTGACTCAAAATGATTTCCAAAATTTATACATGATTATTATATAGTTTAAATATTGTCGTTTTATATTTTTAAATATTTTTAAAAGATTTAATAGAGTAAATAATATAATTCATTTATTAATAAATAAAATTTTATATAAAAATATACTTTTATATATCTTAAGTAATAAAATTTATAAAGTTAATTTAAAAAAAATATTATGATAGGTTTTATTAAGGTAATTCTATTATTTGTATTACATATTTATTTGATAAAATAACATTGATAATAATAATAAGTAAAAGTTGTATTATTTTGCAATAATAATTATTATTATTCTTTTAAAAATATCAATATTTATATTTACTAATAATGATATTATAATAAAACGATAATTCTAATTATGATAACTTTAATATTTATGATACTTTTTAATATTAACTTTAAAATAATAATTCTATTTAAAATGATAATAATAATGATATTTTATAATAACAATGACATTTCTATTAAAATGATATTTTTTGTTAAAATGATAGTTTTAATACTAACGATACTTTTAATAATAATAGTAATGATAAAAATAATAAGAATGATAATTTTATCTAGATCAATATCTTATAATATTTTAATTTCATCATGATACTCATACTCATTATTTCCTAATCGTTTCGTTTAATAGCTTTTAATCGTCTTTTATATTGTGTTTATAATACTAATAATAATAGTACTAAAAAGAATTAGGTGTTACTAATATTAGTTTTAATTACAATAATACTAATAATGATAATTACTATGATATTATTAATAATACTAATAACTATTTTAATGATAATAATAATAAGAATAACAATAACAATAACCATTTTTAAATAGTGATATATATATATTAATAATGATGATGATAATAATAATAATAATAATAATAATAATAATAATAATAATAATAATAATAATAATAAGATAATAATAATAATAATAATAATAATAATAATACTAATTATAACTTTAACGATGATAACAATAGTAATAATAATAAAAATAACAATTTTTAATGATAATTCCTTTTATTAATAATGATAATAATAAGATAAAACTAGAACGACGATAATAATAATCATTTTTATAAAAATTCAATTGACTATAACTTCTAATCCGTTCATCGAACCCATTCGATATCTAAATGAAAAGTTCTCAATTTTTCGCTAGCCTTCCAAGGACATGCATATCTTATACCTTATCTCAACCGCAAGTGTAACTAATTCAGGATTCAACATAACCTATCTAAGGGCAATATCAAAAGTACAAGCATGCATAATCCTATATTCTCGAGCACTAGTCAGGGATACACTATTAATATGTAAAAATAATTTACGAGTACTCACGTATCAATATTGAGATTCAATATTGCAGGAAAGGTACGTAGACGCAACGGAGACGATAAACACTAGATTGACCTCACAAGCATACCCATGAACCATACCCATCACCTCCATAGCTATAACCCATGTTTTCCTTAGATCTACCCCGCTCGAAAAATCCATTTTGAAATAAAACGCTCATGACCTCGTCGTAGTATTTTATGTATACTAATAATATCTTGAAATAATACTGGGTAAATATATATATGTAAGTTGATTGAGAGAGTTTAGAGAAATATATTTCAAGTTTCTATGAAATAATGAAACCTATTGAATTCTATTTATAATAGATTTTTAAATTATTAAAGTATGAATTATTAAAGTGAATTATTAAAGTATGAATTATTAAAGTAAATTATTAAAGTTAAAGTAAAGTAAAAGTAAAGTAAAGGTAAAGTTAAAGTATAGTAAAAGTATAAAACTATGTACGTATAATATGCGTATAAATATATATAAAATTAATTTAAATCATTATTTATATTTAATAAAATAAAATATAAATATCGTTATCTTTATCATACTGGTTAAGTAATGAGTTGTCAAAAGTGGTTCTAGATATTTATAAAAGTTATATACGTTTTAATAATAAAGTTCTTTTTAAACTAAAAACGTTTTTGTACGTTTGAAAATAAATCAAATAAATATGATAATTTTGTTTTCCAAAACTAAATATATTTAAGAATCATTTTGTTAAAAAGTTAAAATAATAGAAATCGTTATATCATAAAACGTTTTAGAAAAGTAGAATCATATATATTCATAATAGGTTTCAAGTTTTTAAATTACGGTCTGTTGGTGAAGCATGGGATAAAGTCCAAAGGTTAAATAAACGTATGAAAAATGTCGAGTTACTTAACTTGTCGATATCCAACATCTAAGTTATTTACACTCCACGTTCTTACTTATAAATCACTTTACCATTTTCCGAATGTTGTCAAAAAGAATAGATTTCTTAAATCACAGTGGACCTCATAACATAGACCCGTAATCATATCACAATGTATCTGATAAATCAATCATTTGATATTATCTTCTAATTCCATCGATAAACATATTGAAACAAATGCGTTCGTGTAAAGTAATATACGTTTAATACTTTATTAATATTCTCAAGTTATAATATATATATATATACATATATATACATATCTATTTATATATAACGGTTCATGAATCGTCGGAATTTGGTCGAGGTTATAATGAATGTATGAACACAGTTTAAAATTCTTGAGATTTAACTTAACAAACTTTGCTTATCGTGTCGGAATAATATAAAGATAAAGTTTAAATTTGATTGGAAATTTCCGGGTTGTCACAGTACCTACCCGTTAAAGAAATTTCGTCCCGAAATTTGAATGGAATGGTCATGGCTGACAATAAGTATGTTTTCATGATGTATACGAGTTGAAAATTAGAGTTTTATTATCATCAAGTAATATAGATAAAGCAATTTGATTTTTGTGAAGGGTACGAGTGAAGTTATCACAAAAGAATAAAATGAGTAAATGCACGTTCTTTTTAACCAATGACATAGTCACGGTTGATTTTCGAAATTCAAGGAATTTAGAGAAAATCTTCGTAATAAGATTTGGTTCTTCGAAAATTAAGGAAGTTAAGACCAGCTTTGATTAAATGCGATAATATGTTTTGATTGCTCTGTCGGATATTTTACTATATATCCACCCCCTTCGTTTCCTTATTTCCACAACTCACACCTTTTATTCACTAATATGCTCCATCCAGTTCTGATTCTTGATATACTCATAACTTTCATATCTGTCATTCTTTTCTTTCATCTGCCACCGGAAGAATCTATTTACTTTTACTATACTCTTAGTTTTATAGTGTTTTTAGTTCTCTCATGTCTTTATATTGCTATATGCATCGATATATATGGTTTATAATTTCTGGGTCGTCGTTGGGCTTTATATCCTCCTTTATATTTCGAAGTCCCTGCTTCTGTCTTCTATAATTATTGTCATCCACAGTTAATGCTCCCTTCTATTTGCTGCGATTTATACTCCTATTTCTATTTCAGAGCTTCATTCTTTCGTTTCCTCTTCTTGAGATTAAGCACCGTATGTAATGGTCCAGAATTCATAGATATGAATTTCTGAATGAACATAGTTAATGTTCTAAGAAGGAAATTGTAATGGCACGATCTTGATTTGTTAAATTACCAGAAAATCCTAGAAAAGACCGAATCATCAAGAAATATTTTCTTGATAGTTTAGAGATTAAATAGAATATAGGAGTCGTGTAACATGGCACATGATGACGTTATGATCTGTGAATCATCACGTTTCATTTAGAAACTCAGCATGAATTACTGTAATATAATCACGTTGATCAAGTGTCATTATATTATACTAACTCATGCTTCAGCTCCCAACACTACTTCAAAAAAAAAAATATTCCTATTTTAAACTCGAATGTTTCAGAATTTAGAAACTAAAATAGTTTCTTTTATGATGTAATACAGATAGCGCAAAGAGGTAAATGATTTCGGATAAGAATAATTAAGAAAATATCTTCAGAAATATGGAGGATATTTATAATGAAAGATATGATGATATCTTAGAATTTCTAATATCAGAGGATGATGAAGAATATTGTCCGCAGGGGTTTAGAGTCAAGAGCAAGGTATTCCTTTAATGACTTCAGCAGGTACCGAATCATTTAGATTCTTTGAAGGCATGTTTCGCCCTTGTGATTTGTCCACAGCCTCTTTCATACTTTGCTCAATCCGTTTTCCAGTTCCAAAACTTCTCTTTTTCTGAGCTTTGCCAATACACTATTCTTTATCATCAAACTTTTTACTGTTAAGATCGTTTATAGTTGTTGCTGCTTCGTCAGCATTTCAAGAACTAGTTCACAGTTCAAGGTATTTTTCAGAAACTTCACATTCAAAGTATGTAAGTCCAGGAGATAGACGTTGTACGTACACATATAACTGTTGGCGTAGACATGCTGCGAGATTTCAAATTAATGATTGCTAATTCCCGATGATTCGTATGGCAATTCTTGTTACAAGATGCGAATGAGTAAACGGTGGGGTTTCAATGAATAACTATAATGACTTTTTGGAGAAGTTAAAGTCAAAGGGTAATGAAGTTGTTGGTACATCTGCTAATAATGTGGTGGGATGTAAAAGGTTCCCTGGTAACGATGGTGTATATCTCAAGGTTATAATAAGGTTAGTCTGACTGAAAAGTCGAAGTTGACTTGCTGGAGCTGTGACAAAATTGGCTACTTTGAAAAGGAATTGCAAAGTTATTTTTACTAATAAATGCCAAAGAATCTGACACAGATATGTGTGGAATTATGACTTTGGTTTCGAGTGCTTTTTAAGTACCTAACTGTAGGTAATATGTGGTTGGATCATCATCTCGATTGCTCATTATTTGAATTGTCTTCAGATATTTTCGAAGGGTTTAAACACAGATTGTAATCGTTAATATACATTTGATGTTCTAACACAGTTTTGAAGTCAAAGTATAGCTTTGAAAGATGTAGGAATCTAAAAGTGATGATACCGGTTATATCTCGAATTGAATTCTGAGGTTTCAAAATCAAAATTTGTAATTGGGTTTGAATGAGTATAGTTGTTTTGATCTCTATGAAAGAATGTATATTATTGTGAAAGTAGGAAGTATAGTTGATAATTTGCTTGATCAGATTCGAAGAATGTAACATATTAATTGTGAATATATATATCTCTCGGGTATTACCTACCAGTTAAAAAATTTCACAATTAATATTTTGTACATAAGAATTTTATTACAGTCTTTGTGAAAATATATATGTATATATTCTCCTCAGATATAACATAAATTTTAATGAGTTAATACTAAATTAAACTCATTCGATTTACGGTTGAAACTAGAATTGAATAATCCCTTGAAGGCTTTAGAGATTACATAATTATTTCTTCAATAATATTGAAATTGCGAATCAATACTTCGTTATTTGTTGAGGCGTGATGTTGATTTTTGTTAAATTCTTGTGAACTTCGCAAAGCACGAGTGATGGTATCTGAGAAGTTTCGGTTACATCGATGATGAAAGTGTAAAATCAAATATATACTTGATTTATTATGAATTGGAATTTGTTGAATTGAGACAGAGATTGTAGTTAACGATGGTTAAGTTGCGGGTGAAGGACGTACATTATTGCATATTTGTAAGATGAATTAACCGAGTAGTTAAGATTCACACATAATGGCTTAGCACGGAAAGATTTATTTTTATTTCAAAATATGTATATATAAAATATACATATAATTTCTTCAGAGGGAATGAGTTAACTCTTCATAACTCCTTGATACAATATACGCGTTATTGATTCGTAATGATGTCCACAGTGATTCTTGAACTGACGGAGTTTGTGATGTTATAGGTGTTGTTGATTCTGATGCTGACTGTACTGACGATGCTGGTGACGCTGACGGTACTGTTGATGCTGTTGGTAAAACAAGTTTAGCTTGTTAATCACACACCATTTTTGTCAGGGTTTCTACTCTTCCTTCTATCATTTTGGTTCGCTTAACTGATTTATGGTTAGGGCTAGATTAGATAATCTCTAAGACTTTAGAGATTACATAATCTCCGTGGAATGTTTCTCCAATGAAGTTATGAATTAATACATCGTCAGTTATTGTTGCTGGTATTCCTTGATATCTATGGTGCGTATGACGTTGATGCTCGTGGGACAGATTGTGAAGTTGAGGTTTACGACGCGGTTGTGGTTGGAGGTGGTAATGGTACTGTTGGCGTTGATGATGGTGGTACTGGTTATGCTGCTGGTGTTGCTGCTGGTGCTGCTACTGGTGTTTGTAATTTTTGCACCATATTCGCCAAAGCCACTACCCGAGCGCGAAGCTCGTTGACTTCTTCTATTACACCGGGGTGATTGTCGGTTCGGACGAGCGGATAAATAAAATCTAGAATTTGATGGAGTATATAATCGTGACGAGATACTCTGGAAATGAGAGAGAAAATGGTGTTTCGGACAGGTTCGCCGGTAAGTGCTTCAGGTTCTTCGTCAAGAGGGCAATGTGGTGGATGGAAAGGATCGCCTTCTTCTTGTCTCCAATGATTGAGGAGACTACGAACCCATCCCCAATTCATCCAGAATAGATGATGACTGATTGGTTAATCCATTCCAGTCACACTGCTTTCGGAGCTTGAGTGAGATTCCATTTCAGAATCCGAGTGACTTGAACTGATGACAACTTCCATTTCGTACGATTGGATAAAGAATTTTTCGATATAAAATGATTTTCCGGCTATCGGGTGGTATTCTATTTACATAGGATATCCATATATGTATATAGATCAAAAGATTTCGTAGATTACGGAGGAATTTACGGAATATGTCAGGCAAAGTTTACAGTAATAGATACGATAAGATATGATTTAGCAGATACGCTAGGATATGAATTTTGTCTATACACTACTCATGCAATTAATGTAGCAAGACGTGTCTAGACTAATAATGATAAGTAGGTAATTTCCTAAGGATAATAAGCAGATGATTTCCGACTAGAAATGATAAGTAAAACTTTTGACATGCAGACACGGTCGAAGTCCAGACTCACTAATGCATCCTAACGACTTATCAGTTAGACACACTAATGCAGACCTGGTTCGCTAAGACCACCGCTCTGATACCAACTGAAAGGACCCGTTCATATACATTATAAACGATTCACAATAGTTGATTACATCGCGAGGTATTTGACCTCTATATGATACATATTACAAACATTGCATTCGTTTTTAAAACACAAACTTTCTTTACATCGAAAATTGACAGGCATGCATACCATTTCATAATATCCACTATCCAATTATAAATTAACTTAATAGTAATCTTTGATGAACTCAATGACTCGAATGCAACGTTCTTCGAAATATGCCATGAAATACTCCAAGTAATATCTTTAAAACAAGTAAATGCACAGCGGAAGATTTCTTTTATACCTGAGAATAAACATGCTTTAAAGTGTCAACCAAAAGGTTGGTGAGTTCATTAGTTTATCATAATCATTCATTTCCATCATTTTAATAGACCACAAGAATTTCATTTCCAGTTCTCATAAATATACGTCCCATGCATAGAGACAAAAATAATCATTCATATGGATTGAACACCTGATAACCGACACTAACAATATGCATATAAGAATATCCCCATCATTCCGGGATCCTCCTTCGAACATGATATAAATTTCGAAGTACTAAAGCATCCGGTACTTTGGATGGGGCTTGTTAGGCCCAATAGATCTGTCTTTAGGATTCGCGTCAATTAGGGTGTCTGTTCCCTAATTCTTAGATTACCAGACTTAATAAAAATGGGCATATTCGATTTTGATAATTCAACCATAGAATGTAGTTTCACGTACTTGTGTCTATTTTGTAAATCATTTATAAAAATTGCGCACGTATTCTCAGCCCAAAAATATAAAGGGTAAAAAGGCAAATGAAACTCACAATACTGTATTTCGTAGTAAAAATACATATAACGTCATTGAACAAGTGCAAGGTTAGCCTCGGATTCACGAACCTAAATTAATTATGTATATATATGTGATGGTCAATATTTGTCTAACAAATTAGGTCAAGTCATAGTGTACCACAATCCTAATGCTCGAGACTAATATGCAAAGATCAATAAAAGTTAATTTGACTCAAAATGATTCCCAAAATTTATACATGATTATTATATAGTTTAAATATCGTCGTTTTATATTTTTAAATATTTTTAAAAGATTTAATAGAGTAAATAATATAATTCATTTATTAATAAATAAAATTTTATATAAAAATATACTTTTATATATCTTAAGTAATAAAATTTATAAAGTTAATTTAAAAAAAATATTATGATAGGTTTTATTAAGGTAATTATATTATTTGTATTACATATTTATTTGATAAAATAACATTGATAATAATAATAAGTAAAAGTTGTATTATTTTGCAATAATAATTATTATTATTCTTTTAAAAATATCAATATTTATATTTACTAATAATGATATTATAATAAAACGATAATTCTAATTATGATAACTTTAATATTTATGATACTTTTTAATATTAACTTTAAAATAATAATTCTATTTAAAATGATAATAATAATGATATTTTATAATAACAATGACATTTCTATTAAAATGATATTTTTTTGTTAAAATGATAGTTTTAATACTAACGATACTTTTAATAATAATAGTAATGATAAAAATAATAAGAATGATAATTTTATCTAGATCAATATCTTATAATATTTTAATTTCATCATGATACTCATACTCATTATTTCCTAATCGTTTCGTTTAATAGCTTTTAATCGTCTTTTATATTGTGTTTATAATACTAATAATAATAGTACTAAAAAGAATAAGGTGTTACTAATATTAGTTTTAATTACAATAATACTAATAACTATTTTAATGATAATAATAATAAGAATAACAATAACAATAACCATTTTTAAATAGTGATATATATATATATATATTAATAATGATGATGATAATAATAATAATAATAATAATAATAATAATAATAATAATAATAATAATAAGATAATAATAATAATAATAATATTAATTATAACTTTAACGATGATAACAATAGTAATAATAATAAAAATAACAATTTTTAATGATAATTCCTTTTATTAATAATGATAATAATAAGATAAAACTAGAACGACGATAATAATAATCATTTTTATAAAAATTCAATTGACTATAACTTCTAATCCGTTCATCGAACCCATTCGATATCTAAATGAAAAGTTCTCAATTTTTCGCTAGCCTTCCAAGGACATGCATATCTTATACCTTATCTCAACCGCAAGTGTAACTAATTCAGGATTCAACATAACCTATCTAAGGGCAATATCAAAAGTACAAGCATGCATAATCCTATATTCTCGAGCACTAGTCAGGGATACACTATTAATATGTAAAAAATAATTTACGAGTACTCACGTATCAATATTGAGATTCAATATTGCAGGAAAGGTACGTAGACGCAACGGAGACGATAAACACTAGATTGACCTCACAAGCATACCCATGAACCATACCCATCACCTCCATAGCTATAACCCATGTTTTCCTTAGATCTACCCCGCTCGAAAAATCCATTTTGAAATAAAACGCTCATGACCTCGTCGTAGTATTTTATGTATACTAATAATATCTTGAAATAATACTGGGTAAATATATATATGTAAGTTGATTGAGAGAGTTTAGAGAAATATATTTCAAGTTTCTATGAAATAATGAAACCTATTGAATTCTATTTATAATAGATTTTTAAATTATTAAAGTGAATTATTAAAGTATGAATTATTAAAGTGAATTATTAAAGTATGAATTATTAAAGTGAATTATTAAAGTATGAATTATTAAAGTAAATTATTAAAGTTAAAGTAAAGTAAAAGTAAAGTAAAGGTAAAGTTAAAGTATAGTAAAAGTATAAAACTATGTATGTATAATATGCATATAAATATATATAAAATTAATTTAAATCATTATTTATATTTAATAAAATAAAATATAAATATCGTTATCTTTATCATACTGGTTAAGTAATGAGTTGTCAAAAGTGGTTCTAGATATTTATAAAAGTTATATATGTTTTAATAATAAAGTTCTTTTTAAACTAAAAACGTTTTTGTACGTTTGAAAATAAATCAAATAAATATGATAATTTTGTTTTCCAAAACTAAATATATTTAAGAATCATTTTGTTAAAAAGTTAAAATAATGGAAATCGTTATATCATAAAACGTTTTAGAAAAGTAGAATCATATATATTCATAATAGGTTTCAAGTTTTTAAATTACGGTCTGTTGGTGAAGCATGGGATAAAGTCCAAAGGTTAAATAAACGTATGAAAAATGTCGAGTTACTTAACTTGTCGATATCCAACATCTAAGTTATTTACACTCCACGTTCTTACTTATAAATCACTTTACCATTTTCCGAATGTTGTCAAAAAGAATAGATTTCTTAAATCACAGTGGACCTCATAACATAGACCCGTAATCATATCACAATGTATCTGATAAATCAATCATTTGATATTATCTTCTAATTCCATCGATAAACATATTGAAACAAATGCGTTCGTGTAAAGTAATATACGTTTAATACTTTATTAATATTCTCAAGTTATAATATATATATATATATACATATATATACATATCTATTTATATATAACGGTTCATGAATCATCGGAATTTGGTCGAGGTTATAATGAATGTATGAACACAGTTTAAAATTCTTGAGATTTAACTTAACAAACTTTGCTTATCGTGTCGGAATAATATAAAGATAAAGTTTAATTTTGATTGGAAATTTCCGGGTTGTCACAGTACCTACCCGTTAAAGAAATTTCGTCCCGAAATTTGAATGGAATGGTCATGGCTGACAATAAGTATGTTTTCATGACGTATACGAGTTGAAAATTAGAGTTTTATTATCATCAAGTAATATAGATAAAGCAATTTGATTTTTGTGAAGGGTACGAGTGAAGTTATCACAAAAGAATAAAATGAGTAAATGCACGTTCTTTTTAACCAATGACATAGTCACGGTTGATTTTCGAAATTCAAGGAATTTAGAGAAAATCTTCGTAATAAGATTTGGTTCTTCGAAAATTAAGGAAGTTAAGATCAGCTTTGATTAAATGCGATAATATGTTTTGATTTCTCTGTCGGATATTTTACTATATATCCACCCCCTTCGTTTCCTTATTTCCACAACTCACACCTTTTATTCACTAATATGCTCCATCCAGTTCTGATTCTTGATATACTCATAACTTTCATATATCTGTCATTCTTTTCTTTCATCTGCCACCGGAAGAATCTATTTACTTTTACTATACTCTTAGTTTTATAGTGTTTTTAGTTCTCCCATGTCTTTATATTGCTATATGCATCGATATATATGGTTTATAATTTCTGGGTCGTCGTTGGGCTTTATATCCTCCTTTATATTTCGAAGTCCCTGCTTCTGTCTTCTATAATTATTGTCATCCACAGTTAATGCTCCCTTCTATTTGCTGCGATTTATACTCCTATTTCTATTTCAGAGCTTCATTCTTTCGTTTCCTCTTCTTGAGATTAAGCACCGTATGTAATGGTCCAGAATTCATAGATATGAATTTCTGAATGAACATAGTTAATGTTCTAAGAAGGAAATTGTAATGGCACGAACTTGATTTGTTAAATTACCAGAATATCCTAGAAAAGACCGAATCATCAAGAAATATTTTCTTGATATTTTAGAGATTAAATAGAATATAGGAGTCGTGTAACATGGCACATGATGACGTTATGATCTGTGAATCATCACGTTCCATTTAGAAACTCAGCATGAATTACTGTAATATAATCACGTTGATCAAGTGTCATTATATTATACTAACTCATGCTTCAGCTCCCAACACTACTTCAAAAAAAAAAAAAATATTCCTATTTTAAATTCGAATGTTTCAGAATTTAGAAACTAAAATAGTTTCTTTTATGATGTAATACAGATAGCGCGAAGAGGTAAATGATTTCGGATAAGAATAATTAAGAAAATATCTTCAGAAATATGGAGGATATTTATAATGAAAGATATGATGATATCTTAGAATTTCTAATATCAGAGGATGATGAAGAATATTGTCCGCAGGGGTTTAGAGTCAAGAGCAAGGTATTCCTTTAATGACTTCAGCAGGTACCGAATCATTTAGATTCTTTGAAGCCATGTTTCGCCCTTGTGATTTGTCCACAGCCTCTTTCATACTTTGCTCAATCCGTTTTCCAGTTCCAAAACTTCTCTTTTTCTGAGCTTTGCCAATACACTATTCTTTATCATCAAACTTTTTACTGTTAAGATCGTTTATAGTTGTTGCTGCTTCGTCAGCATTTCAAGAACTAGTTCACAGTTCAAGGTATTTTTCAGAAACTTCACATTCAAAGTATGTAAGTCCAGGAGATAGACGTTGTACGTACACATATAACTGTTGGCGTAGACATGCTGCGAGATTTCAAATTAATGATTGCTAATTCCCGATGATTCGTATGGCAATTCTTGTTACAAGATGCGAATGAGTAAACGGTGGGGTTTCAATGAATAACTATAATGACTTTTTGGAGAAGTTAAAGTCAAAGGGTAATGAAGTTGTTGGTACATCTGCTAATAATGTGGTGGGATGTAAAAGGTTCCCTGGTAACGATGGTGTATATCTCAAGGTTATAATAAGGTTAGTCTGACTGAAAAGTCAAAGTTGACTTGCTGGAGCTGTGACAAAATTGGCTACTTTGAAAAGGAATTGCAAAGTTATTTTTACTAATAAATGCCAAAGAATCTGACACAGATATGTGTGGAATTATGACTTTGGTTTCGAGTGCTTTTTAAGTACCTAACTGTAGGTAATATGTGGTTGGATCATCATCTCGATTGCTCATTATTTGAAGTGTCTTCAGATATTTTCGAAGGGTTTGAACACAGATTGTAATCGTTAATATACATTTGATGTTCTAACACAGTTTTGAAGTCAAAGTATAGCTTTGAAATATGTAGGAATCTAAAAGTGATGATACCAGTTATATCTCGAATTGAATTCTGAGGTTTCAAAATCAAAATTTGTAATTGGGTTTGAATGAGTATGGTTGTTTTGATCTCTATGAAAGAATGTATATTATTGTGAAAGTAGGAAGTATAGTTGATAATTTGCTTGATCAGATTCGAAGAATGTAACATATTAATTGTGAATATATATATCTCTCGGGTATTACCTACTAGTTAAAAAATTTCACAATTAATATTTTGTACATAAGAATTTTATTACAGTCTTTGTGAAAATATATATGTATATATTCTCCTCAGATATAACATAAATTTTAATGAGTTAATACTAAATTAAACTCATTCGATTTACGGTTGAAACTAGAATTGAATAATCCCTTGAAGGCTTTAGAGATTACATAAGTATTTCTTCAATAATATTGAAATTGCGAATCAATACTTCGTTATTTGTTGAGGCGTGATGTTGATTTTTGTTAAATTCTTGTGAACTTCGCAAAGCACGAGTGATGGTATCTGAGAAGTTTCGGTTACATCGATGATGAAAGTGTAAAATCAAATATATACTTGATTTATTATGAATTGGAATTTGTTGAATTGAGACAGAGATTGTAGTTAACGATGGTTAAGTTGCGGGTGAAGGACGTACATTATTGCATATTTGTAAGATGAATTAACCGAGTAGTTAAGATTCACACACAATGGCTTAGCACGGAAAGATTTATTTTTATTTCAAAATATGTATATATAAAATATACATATAATTTCTTCAGAGGGAATGAGTTAACTCTTCATAACTCCTTGATACAATATACGCGTTATTGATTCGTAATGATGTCCACAGTGATTCTTGAACTGACGGAGTTTGTGATGTTATAGGTGTTGTTGATTCTGATGCTGACTGTACTGACGATGCTGGTGACGCTGACGGTACTGTTGATGCTGTTGGTAAAACAAGTTTAGCTTGTTAATCACACACCATTTTTGTCAGGGTTTCTACTCTTCCTTCTATCATTTTGGTTCGCTTAACTGATTTATGGTTAGGGCTAGATTAGATAATCTATAAGACTTTAGAGATTACATAATCTCCGTGGAATGTTTCTCCAATGAAGTTATGAATTAATACATCGTCAGTTATTGTTGCTGGTATTCCTTGATATCTATGGTGCGTATGACGTTGATGCTCGTGGGACAGATTGTGAAGTTGAGGTTTACGACGCGGTTGTGGTTGGAGGTGGTAATGGTACTGTTGGCGTTGATGATGGTGGTACTGGTTATGCTGCTGGTGTTGCTGCTGGTGCTGCTACTGGTGTTTGTAATTTTTGCACCATATTCTCTAAAGCCACTACCCGAGCGCGAAGCTCGTTGACTTCTTCTATTACACCGGGGTGATTGTCGGTTCGGACGAGCGGATAAATAAAATCTAGAATTTGATGGAGTATATAATCGTGACGAGATACTCTGGAAATGAGAGAGAAAATGGTGTTTCGGACAGGTTCGCCGGTAAGTGCTTCAGGTTCTTCGTCAAGAGGGCAATGTGGTGGATGGAAAGGATCGCCTTCTTCTTGTCTCCAATGATTGAGGAGACTACGAACCCATCCCCAATTCATCCAGAATAGATGATGACTAATTGGTTAATCCATTCCAGTCACACTGCTTTCGGAGCTTGAGTGAGATTCCATTTCAGAATCCGAGTGACTTGAACTAATGACAACTTCCATTTCGTACGATTGGATAAAGAATTTTTCGATATAAAATGATTTTCCGGCTATCGGGTGGTATTCTATTTACATAGGATATCCATATATGTATATAGATCAAAAGATTTCGTAGATTACGGAGGAATTTACGGAATATGTCAGGCAAAGTTTACAGTAATAGATACGATAAGATATGATTTAGCAGATACGCTAGGATATGAATTTTGTCTATACACTACTCATGCAATTAATGTAGCAAGACGTGTCTAGACTAATAATGATAAGTAGGTAATTTCCTAAGGATGATAAGCAGATGATTTCCGACTAGAAATGATAAGCAAAACTTTTGACATGCAGACACGGTCGAAGTCCAGACTCACTAATGCATCCTAACGACTTATCAGTTAGACACACTAATGCAGACCTGGTTCGCTAAGACCACCGCTCTGATACCAACTGAAAGGACCCGTTCGTATACATTATAAACGATTCACAATAGTTGATTACATCGCGAGGTATTTGACCTCTATATGATACATATTACAAACATTGCATTCGTTTTTAAAACACAAACTTTCTTTACATCGAAAATTGACAGGCATGCATACCATTTCATAATATCCACTATCCAATTATAAATTAACTTAATAGTAATCTTTGATGAACTCAATGACTCGAATGCAACGTTCTTCGAAATATGCCATGAAATACTCCAAGTAATATCTTTAAAACAAGCAAATGCACAGCGGAAGATTTCTTTTATACCTGAGAATAAACATGCTTTAAAGTGTCAACCAAAAGGTTGGTGAGTTCATTAGTTTATCATAATCATTCATTTCCATCATTTTAATAGACCACAAGAATTTCATTTCCAGTTCTCATAAATATACGTCCCATGCATAGAGACAAAAATAATCATTCATATGGATTGAACACCTGATAACCGACACTAACAATATGCATATAAGAATATCCCCATCATTCCGGGATCCTCCTTCGAACATGATATAAATTTTGAAGTACTAAAGCATCCAGTACTTTGGATGGGGCTTGTTAGGCCCAATACATCTATCTTTAGGATTCGCGTCAATTAGGGTGTATGTTCCCTAATTCTTAGATTACCAGACTTAATAAAAAGGGGCATATTCGATTTCGATAATTCAACCATAGAATGTAGTTTCACGTACTTGTGTCTATTTTGTAAATCATTTATAAAAATTGCGCATGTATTCTCAGTCCAAAAATATAAAGGGTAAAAAGGCAAATGAAACTCACCATACTGTATTTCGTAGTAAAAATACATATAACGTCATTGAACAAGTGCAAGGTTGGCCTCGGATTCACGAACCTAAATTAATTATGTATATATATGTGCTGGTCAATATTTGTCTAACAAATTAGATCAAGTCATAGTGTACCACAATCCTAATGCTCGAGACTAATATGCAAAGATCAACAAAAGTTAATTTGACTCAAAATGATTTCCAAAATTTATACATGATTATTATATAGTTTAAATATCATCGTTTTATATTTTTAAATATTTTTAAAAGATTTAATAGAGTAAATAATATAATTCATTTATTAATAAATAAAATTTTATATAAAAATATACTTTTATATATCTTAAGTAATAAAATTTATAAAGTTAATTTAAAAAAAATATTATGATAGGTTTTATTAAGGTAATTATATTATTTGTATTACATATTTATATGATAAAATAACATTGATAATAATAATAAGTAAAAGTTGTATTATTTTGCAATAATAATAATTATTATTCTTTTAAAAATATCAATATTTATATTTACTAATAATGATATTATAATAAAACGATAATTCTAATTATGATAACTTTAATATTTATGATACTTTTTAATATTAACTTTAAAATAATAATTCTATTTAAAATGATAATAATAATGATATTTTATAATAACAATGACATTTCTATTAAAATGATATTTTTTGTTAAAATGATAGTTTTAATACTAACGATACTTTTAATAATAATAGTAATGATAAAAATAATAAGAATGATAATTTTATCTAGATCAATATCTTATAATATTTTAATTTCATCATGATACTCATACTCATTATTTCCTAATCGTTTCGTTTAATAGCTTTTAATCGTCTTTTATATTGTGTTTATAATACTAACAATAATAGTACTAAAAAGAATTAGGTGTTACTAATATTAGTTTTAATTACAATAATACTAATAATGATAATTACTATGATATTATTAATAATACTAATAACTATTTTAATGATAATAATAATAATAATAACAATAACAATAACCATTTTTAAATAGTGATATATATATTAATAATGATAATAATAATAATAATAATAATAATAATAATAAGATAATAATAATAATAATAATAATACTTATTATAACTTTAACGATGATAACAATAGTAATAATAATAAAAATAACAATTTTTAATGATAATTCCTTTTATTAATAATGATAATAATAAGATAAAACTAGAACGACGATAATAATAATCATTTTTATAAAAATTCAATTGACTATAACTTCTAATCCGTTCATCGAACCCATTCGATATCTAAATGAAAAGTTCTCAATTTTTCGCTAGCCTTCCAAGGACATGCATATCTTATACCTTATCTCAACCGCAAGTGTAACTAATTCAGGATTCAACATAACCTATCTGAGGGCAATATCAAAAGTACAAGCATGCATAATCCTATATTCTCGAGCACTAGTTAGGGATACACTATTAATATGTAAAAATAATTTACGAGTACTCACGTATCAATATTGAGATTCAATATTGCAGGAAAGGTACGTAGACGCAACGGAGATGATAAACACTAGATTGACCTCACAATCATACCCATGAACCATACCCATCACCTCCATAGCTATAACCCATGTTTTCCTTAGCTCTATCCCGCTCGAAAAATCCATTTTGAAATAATACGCTCATGACCTCGTCGTAGTATTTTATGTATACTAATAATATCTTGAAATAATACTGGGTAAATATATATATGTAAGTCGATTGAGAGAGTTTAGAGAAATATATTTCAAGTTTCTATGAAATAATGAAACCTATTGAATTCTATTTATAATAGATTTTTGAATTATTAAAGTGAATTATTAAAGTGAATTATTAAAGTATGAATTATTAAAGTGAATTATTAAAGTATGAATTATTAAAGTGAATTATTAAAGCATGAATTATTAAAGTGAATTATTAAAGTATGAATTATTAAAGTAAATTATTAAAGTTAAAGTAAAGTAAAAGTAAAGTAAAGGTAAAGTTAAAGTATAGTAAAAGTATAAAACTATGTACGTATAATATGCATATAAATATATATAAAATTAATTTAAATCATTATTTATATTTAATAAAATAAAATATAAATATCGTTATCTTTATCATACTGGTTAAGTAATGAGTTGTCAAAAGTGGTTCTAGATATTTATAAAAGTTATATACGTTTTAATAATAAAGTTCTTTTTAAACTAAAAACGTTTTTGTACGTTTGAAAATAAATCAAATAAATATGATAATTTTGTTTTCCAAAACTAAATATATTTAAGAATCATTTTGTTAAAAAGTTAAAATAATGGAAATCGTTATATCATAAAACGTTTTAGAAAAGTAGAATCATATATATTCATAATAGGTTTCAAGTTTTTAAATTACGGTCTGTTGGTGAAGCATGGGATAAAGTCCAAAGGTTAAATAAACGTATGAAAAATGTCGAGTTACTTAACTTGTCGATATCCAACATCTAAGTTATTTACACTCCACGTTCGTACTTATAAATCACTTTACCATTTTCCGAATGTTGTCAAAAAGAATAGATTTCTTAAATCACAGTGGACCTCATAACATAGACCCGTAATCATATCACAATGTATCTGATAAATCAATCATTTGATATTATCTTCTAATTCCATCGATAAACATATTGAAACAAATGCGTTCGTGTAAAGTAATATACGTTTAATACTTTATTAATATTCTCAAGTTATAATATATATATATATATACATATATATACATATCTATTTATATATAACGGTTCATGAATTGTCGGAATTTGGTCGAGGTTATAATGAATGTATGAACACAGTTTAAAATTCTTGAGATTTAACTTAACAAACTTTGCTTATCGTGTCGGAATAATATAAAGATAAAGTTTAAATTTGATTAGAAATTTCCGGGTTGTCACACCTATATTATTCATATATGTATTAATACATATATTTGTAATCGAAAAAATCTATATATTATTATTAATGATATAGTTATATATATTAATAACTTATATTCAAAAATATTAAATCTTGTTGTGTTATATATATATATATATATATATATATATATATATATATATATATATATATATATAACATTTGCTTGTTAAAATTAGTAATTATAATAATACCAAAATGTTATTTGTAATGGTAAAAATGATATTAATGATAATACTTAATGTTACTAATAAAAATATTAAAGTTAATAATTTTGTTAATAATAATATTAGTGATGGTTTTTAATTATAAATCTCATAATGATGATAGCAGTAGTTTTTGACAAAATGAATAATTTAGTAATAATGGTAGTGAAAAAAATAATTTTTAATATTAGTACATAATACTTAATAATAATACTTTTATTAATAATAATAATAATTCCTAAATATTTCTAATACTATTACTAATGATAATAATAATAATTCTAAAAATAACACTTTTATTACTAATGCTAATAATGATAATAATTATAATACTAGTAATAATAACAGTGATAATAATACTAGTAATAATATTAGTAATGATAATACTAATAAGTTTTGAATTATAATTATAGTGCTTATAATAATAATGATAATAATAATAATGGAAATGGGAAAAAAAATGTATACCGTCATAAAAAGGAATGCTCCAGACGGGACTCGAACCCGTGACCTCTCGTTCAACAAATACACCCTTAAACCAATTAACCACTAATGTTTTCTGTATTAGCTCTGAAATGTCCCGTTCATATTGATTATAAGCGTTCCATATTAATTGATTTCATTCCGAGATTTTGACCTCTATATGAGATGTTTTTCAAAGGCTGCATTCGATTTTAAAACAAACCATAACTTTTAAAATATTACGACGATTATCAAATAATGATAATCTAAAATATAGCGTTTTCACACAACCATTACATAATAGTTTACAATAATATTACACATCAATATATGCCTTCGAATGCAGTTTTTAAATAATATTATACAAGCATGGACTCCAAATCTTGTCCTTAATTTAGTATGCAATGACGGAAGCTCTTAACAATCACCTGAGAATAAACACGCTTAAAACGTCAACAAAAAATGTTGGTGAGTTATAGGTTTAACCTATATATTTATCAAATTGTAATAATAGACCACAAGATTTTATTTCTCATAAATACACATCTCGTATCAGGCATTTCGCAAACTGCATAGAGATAAAAATCATTCATATGGTGAGCAACTGGTAACCGACCTTAACAAGATGCATATAGAATATCCCCTATCATTCCGGGACTCCCTTCGAACATGATAAATTCGAAGTACTAAAGCATCCGGTACTTTGGATGGGGCTTGTTGTGAAATGTCCCGTTCTTATTGATTAAAAACGTTCCATATTAATTGATTTCGTTGCGAGGTTTTGACCTCTATATGAGACGTTTTCCAAAGACTGCATTCATTTTTAAAACAAACCATAACCTTTATTTCATAAATAAAGGTTTAAAAAACTTTACGTAGATTATCAAATAATGATAATCTAAAATATCCTGTTTACACACGACCATTACATAATGGTTTACAATACAAATATGTTACATCGAAATTAGTTTCTTGAATGCAGTTTTTACACAATATCATACAAGCATGGACTCCAAATCTCGTCCTTATTTAAGTATGCGACAGCGGAAGCTCTTAATAATCACCTGAGAATAAACATGCTTAAAACGTCAACAAAAATGTTGGTGAGTTATAGGTTTAACCTATATATATCAAATCATAATAATAGACCACAAGATTTTATATTTCAATACACATCCCATACATAGAGATAAAAATCATTCATATGGTGAACACCTGGTAACCGACATTAACAAGATGCATATATAAGAATATCCCCATCATTCCGGGACACCCTTCGGATATGATATAAATTTCGAAGTACTAAAGCATCCGGTACTTTGGATGGGGCTTGTTGGGCCCGATAGATCTATCTTTAGGATTCGCGTCAATTAGGGTGTCTGTTCCCTAATTCTTAGATTACCAGACTTAATAAAAAGGGGCATATTCGATTTCGATAATTCAACCATAGAATGTAGTTTCACGTACTTGTGTCTATTTTGTAAATCATTTATAAAACCTGCATGTATTCTCATCCCAAAAATATTAGATTTTAAAAGTGGGACTATAACTCACTTTCACAGATTTTTACTTCGTCGGGAAGTAAGACTTGGCCACTGGTTGATTCACGAACCTATAACAATATATACATATATATCAAAGTATGTTCAAAATATATTTACAACACTTTTAATATATTTTGATGTTTTAAGTTTATTAAGTCAGCTGTCCTCGTTAGTAACCTACAACTAGTTGTCCACAGTTAGATGTACAGAAATAAATCGATAAATATTATCTTGAATCAATCCACGACCCAGTGTATACGTATCTCAGTATTGATCACAACTCAAACTATATATATTTTGGAATCAACCTCAACCCTGTATAGCTAACTCCAACATTCACATATAGAGTGTCTATGGTTGTTCCGAAATATATATAGATGTGTCGACATGATAGGTCGAAACATTGTATACGTGTCTATGGTATCTCAAGATTACATAATATACAATACAAGTTGATTAAGTCATGGTTGGAATAGATTTGTTACCAATTTTCACGTAGCTAAAATGAGAAAAATTATCCAATCTTGTTTTACCCATAACTTCTTCATTTTAAATCCGTTTTGAGTGAATCAAATTGCTATGGTTTCATATTGAACTCTATTTTATGAATCTAAACAGAAAAAGTATAGGTTTATAGTCGAAAAAATAAGTTACAAGTCGTTTTTGTAAAGGTAGTCATTTCAGTCGAAAGAACGACGTCTAGATGACCATTTTAGAAAACATACTTCCACTTTGGGTTTAACCATAATTTTTGGATATAGTTTCATGTTCATAATAAAAATCATTTTCCCAGAATAACAACTTTTAAATCAAAGTTTATCATAGTTTTTAATTAACTAGCCCAAAACAGTCCGCGGTGTTACTACGACGGCGTAAATCCGGTTTTACGGTGTTTTTCGTGTTTCCAGGTTTTAAATCATTAAGTTAGCATATCATATAGATATAGAACATGTGTTTAGTTGATTTTAAAAGTCAAGTTAGAAGGATTAACTTTTATTTGCGAACAAGTTTAGAATTAACTAAACTATGTTCTAGTGATTACAAGTTTACCACTTCGAATATGATAGCTTTTTATGTATGAATCGAATGATGTTATGAAAATCATTACTACCTTAAGTTCCTTGGATAAACCTACTGGAAAAGAGAAAAATGGATCTAGCTTCAACGGATCCTTGGATGGCTCGAAGTTCTTGAAGCAAAATCATGACACGAAAACAAGTTCAAGTAAGATCATCACTTGAAATAAGATTGTTATAGTTATAGAAATTGAACCAAAGTTTGAATATGATTATTACCTTGTATTAGAATGATAACCTACTGTAAGAAATAAAGATTTCTTGAGGTTGGATGATCACCTTACAAGATTGGAAGTGAGCTAGCAAACTTGAAAGTATTCTTGATTTTATGAAACTAGAACTTTTGGAATTTATGAAGAACACTTAGAACTTGAAGATAGAACTTGAGAGAGATCAATTAGATGAATAAAATTGAAGAATGAAAGTGTTTGTAGGTGTTTTTGGTCGTTGGTGTATGGATTAGATATAAAGGATATGTAATTTTGTTTTCATGTAAATAAGTCATGAATGATTACTCATATTTTTGTAATTTTATGAGATATTTCATGCTAGTTGCCAAATGATGGTTCCCACATGTGTTAGGTGACTCACATGGGCTGCTAAGAGCTGATCATTGGAGTGTATATACCAATAGTGCATACATCTAAAAGCTGTGTATTGTACGAGTACGAATACGGGTGCATACGAGTAGAATTGTTGATGAAACTGAACGAGAATGTAATTGTAAGCATTTTTGTTAAGTAGAAGTATTTTTATAAGTGGCTTGAAGTCTTTGAAAAGTGTATGAATACATATTAAAACACTACATGTATATACATTTTAACTGAGTCGTTAAGTCATTGTTAGTCGTTACATGTAAATGTTGTTTTGAAACCTTTAGGTTAACGATCTTGTTGAATGTTGTTAACCCATTGTTTATTATAACAAATGAGATGTTAAATTGTAATATTATCATGATATTATGATATATAATATATCTTAGTATGATATATATACAGTTAAATGTCGTTACAACGATAATCGTTACATATATGTCTCGTTTCGAAATCATTAAGTTAGTAGTCTTATTTTTACATATGTATTTCATTGTTAATACACTTAATAATATATTTACTTATCATTTAACATAATTAACCAAGTGTATCAATATATTAATATGATTCATATGTACCTAGTAAGACGTTGTTATAACGATAATCGTTATATATATCGTTTTCGAGTTTCTTAAATTAATAGTCTCATTTTTATGTATATAACTCATTGTTAAAATACCTAATGAGATACATAATTATAATAAAATCATGTTAACTATATATATAACCATATATATGTCATCGTATAGTTTTTACAAGTTTTAACGTTCGCGAATCACCGGTCAACTTGGGTGGTCAATTGTCTATATGAAACCTATTTCAATTAATCAAGTCTTAACAAGTTTGATTGCTTAACATGTTGGAAACACTTAATCATGTAAATAAAAATTTCATTTAATATATATATAAACATGGAAAAGTTCGGGTCACTACAGTACCTACCCGTTAAATAAATTTCGTCCCGAAATTTTAAGCTGTTGAAGGTGTTGACGAATCTTCTGGAAATAGATGCGGGTATTTCTTCTTCATCTGATCTTCACGCTCCCAGGTGAACTCGGGTCCTCTACGAGCATTCCATCGAACCTTAACAATTGGTATCTTGTTTTGCTTAAGTCTTTTAACCTCACGATCCATTATTTCGACGGGTTCTTCGATGAATTGAAGTTTTTCGTTGATTTGGATTTCATCTAACGGAATAGTGAGATCTTCTTTAGCAAAACATTTCTTCAAATTCGAGACGTGGAAAGTGTTATGTACAGCCGCGAGTTGTTGAGGTAACTCAAGTCGGTAAGCTACTGGTCCGACACGATCAATAATCTTGAATGGTCCAATGTACCTTGGATTTAATTTCCCTCGTTTACCAAATCGAACAACGCCTTTCCAAGGTGCAACTTTAAGCATGACCATCTCTCCAATTTCAAATTCTATATCTTTTCTTTTAATGTCAGCGTAGCTCTTTTGTCGACTTTGGGCGGTTTTCAACCGTTGTTGAATTTGGATGATCTTCTCGGTAGTTTCTTGTATAATCTCCGGACCCGTAATCTGTCTATCCCCCACTTCACTCCAACAAATCGGAGACCTGCACTTTCTACCATAAAGTGCTTCAAACGGCGCCATCTCAATGCTTGAATGGTAGCTGTTGTTGTAGGAAAATTCTGCTAATGGTAGATGTCGATCCCAACTGTTTCCGAAATCAATAACACATGCTCGTAGCATGTCTTTAAGCGTTTGTATTGTCCTTTCGCTCTGCCCATCAGTTTGTGGATGATAGGCAGTACTCATGTCTAGACGAGTTCCTAATGCTTGCTGTAATGTCTGCTAGAATCTTGAAATAAATCTGCCATCCCTATCAGAGATAATAGAGATTGGTATTCCATGTCTGGAGATGACTTCCTTCAAATACAGTCGTGCTAACTTCTCCATCTTGTCATCTTCTCTTATTGGCAGGAAGTGTGCTGACTTGGTGAGACGATCAACTATTACCCAAATAGTATCATAACCACTTGCAGTCCTTGGCAATTTAGTAATGAAATCCATGGTAATGTTTTCCCATTTCCATTCCGGGATTTCAGGTTGTTGTAGTAGACCTGATGGTTTCTGATGCTCAGCTTTGACCTTAGAACACGTCAAACATTCTCCTACGTATTTAGCAACATCGGCTTTCATACCCGGCCACCAAAAATGTTTCTTGAGATCCTTGTACATCTTCCCCGTTCCAGGATGTATTGAGTATCTGGTTTTATGAGCTTCTCTAAGTACCATTTCTCTCATATCTCCAAATTTTGGTACCCAAATCCTTTCAGCCCTATACCGGGTTCCATCTTCCCGAATATTAAGATGTTTCTCCGATCCTTTGGGTATTTCATCCTTTAAATTTCCCTCTTTTAAAACTCCTTGTTGCGCCTCCTTTATTTGAGTAGTAAGGTTATTATGAATCATTATATTCATCGATTTTACTCGAATGGGTTCTCTGTCCTTCCTGCTCAAGGCATCGGCTACCACATTTGCCTTCCCCGAGTGGTAACGAATCTCAAAGTCGTAATCATTCAATAATTCAATCCACCTACGCTGCCTCATATTCAGTTGTTTCTGATTAAATATGTGTTGAAGACTTTTGTGGTCGGTATATATAATACTTTTGACCCCATATAAGTAGTGCCTCCAAGTCTTTAATGCAAAAACAACCGCGCCTAATTCCAAATCATGCATCGTATAATTTTGCTCATGAATCTTCAATTGTCTATATGCATAAGCAATCACCTTCGTCCGTTGCATTAATACACCACCGAGACCTTGCTTTGATGCGTCACAATAAATCACAAAATCATCATTCCCTTCAGGCAATGACAATATAGGTGCCGTAGTTAGCTTTTTCTTCAATAATTGAAACGCCTTCTCTTGTTCATCCTTCCATTCAAATTTATTCCCTTTATGCGTTAATGCAGTCAAGGGTTTTGCTATTTTGGAGAAATCTTGGATGAATCTTCTGTAGTAACCAGCCAATCCTAAAAATTGACGTATATGCTTCGGAGTTTTTGGGGTTTCCCACTTTTCAACGGTTTCGATCTTTGCCGGGTCCACCTGGATACCTTCTTTGTTCACTATGTGACCGAGGAATTGAACTTCTTCCAACCAAAATGCACACTTTGAAAACTTAGCGTACAGTTTTTCTTTCCTCAATACTTCTAGCACTTTTCTCAAATGTTCTTCGTTCTCTTGATCATTCTTTGAGTAAATAAGTATGTCATCGATGAAAACAATGACAAACTTGTCAAGATATGGCCCACACACTCGGTTCATAAGGTCCATGAACACAGCTGGTGCGTTAGTCAATCCAAACGGCATAACCATAAACTCGTAATGACCATAACGCGTCCTAAAAGCAGTTTTTGGAATATCATCCTCCTTTACTCGCATTTGATGATATCCAGAACGTAAATCGATCTTCGAATAAACTGACGAGCCTTGTAGTTGATCAAATAAGTCGTCAATTCTCGGCAGTGGATAACGGTTTTTGATGGTAAGTTTGTTCAACTCTCTGTAGTCAATACACAACCTAAATGTACCATCCTTCTTCTTGACAAACAAAACAGGAGCTCCCCATGGTGATGTGCTTGGTCGAATGAAACCACGTTCTAATAGTTCTTGCAGTTGGCTTTGCAGTTCTTTCATCTCGCTGGGTGCGAGTCTATAAGGAGCACGAGCTATTGGTGCAGCTCCTGGTACAAGATCTATTTGAAATTCAACAGATCGATGTGGAGGTAGTCCCGGTAATTCTTTCGGAAATACATCGGGAAATTCTTTTGCGACGGGAACATCATTGATGCTCTTTTCTTCAGTTTGTACTTTCTCGACGTGTGCTAGAACAGCATAGCAACCTTTTCTTATTAGTTTTTGTGCCTTCAAATTACTAATAAGATGTAACTTCGTGTTGCCCTTTTCTCCGTACACCATTAAGGGTTTTCCTTTTTCTCGTATAATGCGAATTGCATTTTTGTAACAAACGATCTCTGCTTTCACTTCTTTCAACCAGTCCATACCGATTATCACATCAAAACTCCCTAACTCTACTGGTATCAAATCAATTTTAAATGTTTCGTTAACCAGTTTAATTTCTCGATTCCGACATATATTATCTGCTGAAATTAATTTACCATTTGCTAATTCGAGTAAAAATTTACTATCCAAAGGCGTCAATGGACAACTTAATTTAGCACAAAAATCTCTACTCATATAGCTTCTATCCGCACCCGAATCAAATAAAACGTAAGCAGATTTATTGTCAATAAGAAACGTACCCGTAACAAGCTCCGGGTCTTCCTGTGCCTCTACCGCATTAATATTGAAAACTCTTCCGCGGCCTTGTCCATTCGTGTTCTCCTGGTTTGGGCAATTTCTAATAATGTGGCCCGGTTTTCCACATTTATAACAAACTACATTGGCATAACTTGCTCCGACACTACTTGCTCCGCCATTACTCGTTCCGACACCATTTGTTCCTTTCGTTCTATTAACCCCTGGTCCGTAGACCTCACACTTCGCCGCGCTATGACCATTTCTTTTACACTTGTTGCAAAATTTGGTGCAGAACCCCAAGTGATACTTTTCACACCTTTGGCATAGCTGCTTCTGATTGTTGTTGTTGTTGCGGTTATTATTGTTGTTGGGATGATTGTTGTAGTTGTTGTTGTTGTTGTTGTTGTTGTTGTTGGGCCGTTTGTTGTAGTTGTGATTGATGTTGCGATTGTTAGGATAATTGTTACGATTATTGTTGTAATTGCTGTTGTTGTTGTATTGGTGATTCTTATCACCGTTTTCCTCCCACTTTCTTTTGACTTGCTTCACATTGGCCTCTTCAGCAGTCTGTTCTTTAATTCTTTCTTCAATCTGGTTCACTAGTTTGTGAGCCATTCTACATGCCTGTTGTATGGAGGCGGGCTCGTGTGAACTTATATCTTCTTGGATTCTTTCCGGTAATCCTTTCACAAACGCGTCGATCTTCTCTTCCTCATCTTCGAATGCTCCCGGACACAATAGGCACAATTCTGTGAATCGTCTTTCGTACGTGGTAATATCAAATCCTTGGGTTCGTAACCCTCTAAGTTCTGTCTTGAGCTTATTGACCTCGGTTCTGGGACGGTACTTCTCGTTCATCAAGTGCTTGAATGCTGACCACGGTAGTGCGTAAGCATCATCTTGTCCCACTTGCTCTAGATAGGTATTCCACCATGTTAACGCAGAACCTGTGAAGGTATGCGTAGCGTACTTCACTTTGTCCTCTTCAGTACACTTACTTATGGCAAACACCGATTCGACCTTCTCGGTCCACCGTTTCAATCCGATCGGTCCTTCGGTTCCATCAAATTCCAAAGGTTTGCAGGCAGTGAATTCTTTGTAGGTGCATCCTACACGATTTCCTGTACTGCCAGATCCAAGGTTATTATTGGTATGTAGCGCAGCCTGTACTGCGGCTATGTTTGAAGCTAGAAAAGTACGGAATTCCTCTTCATTCATATTCACGGTGTGTCGAGTAGTCGGTGCCATTTCCTTCAAAATAGTCAAATGGAACAAGTTAATCATACAGAATATTAAGAGTAGTTAATAGTATTTCGTAGCATAATATGAACTCATTTATAAAAGCTTTTTCTTCATATTAGCATTTTATAAGTTTAAATTCGGGTAGTACCTACCCGTTAAGTTCATACTTAGTAGCTAATATACAATTCAACTACTACAATTCTATATGAAAAACTGATTATAATAATATTTCGCGTTCAAACTTTTACACAATATTTTACAAACTTACAATACCGCTTATTTTACATATAGCATGAAATATAGCACACAATAAATTTGATACAAGATGGTTGTGAAGATAATTCTAGCTAGTACACAAGTCGTTCAGCAAAGGCAATAAAGACACGTAATTCATACGTCCAGAAACAAGTCATGCATTCTGGTTTTACTAGGATTACTTCCCATCCTTGGTCTTGTGGAACATAACTGTTATGGCCGTTGATAAGACAGCATGTTGTAACGTCGTCAAAGGGACGAGGGTTACGTAATGTCCAACAGTCCCGTAACAATCAAAAAACCTCATTTCTTACCCCAATTACCGACTCCGTCACTTGTGGGAACGTTTTGTTTAATAGTTGTAGCCCGATGTTCTTTTTCTCACTTTGGTGAGAAGCGAACATTACTAACCCATAAGCATAGCATGCTTCTTTATGTTGCATGTTAGCCGCTTTTTCTAAATCATGAAGTCCTATATTCGGATACATTGAGTCAAAATAATTTCTTAACCCGTTGCGTAAAATAGCGTTTGGGTTCCCCGCAATATATGCGTCAAAGTAAACACATCGTAACTTATGGGTTTCCCAATGTGATATCCCCCATCTTTCAAACGAAAGTCTCTTATAAACCAAGGCATTCTTGGAACGTTCTTCGAATGTCTTACAAACTGATTTCGCCTTAAATAGTTGTGCCGAGGAATTCTGACCGACTCTAGACAAGATTTCATCAATCATGTCTCCGGGTAGGTCTCTTAAAATATTGGGTTGTCTATCCATTTTGTGTTTTTAAACTGTAAAATAGACAAGAGTTAGATTCATAAAAAAAAATTACTTATTAATACAAGCAATTTTTACATATATCATAAAGCATAAGCACACTATATTACATATATTACACCACACGAATACAACTATCCTATTCCGACTCGCTCGTTTCTTCTTCTTCGGTTTTGGTTCGTTTTGCCAAGTTTCTAGGGATATATGATGTTCCCCTAATATGAGCCGTCGTTTTCCACATTGGTTTAGAAAAACCTGGTGGTTTAGAGGTTCCCGGGTCATTGTTACAACTTAAGGGCATCGGGGGTTGACGATACATATAAAGTTTATCGGGGTTGGAATTAGATTTCTCTATTTTTTTTCCCTTTCCCTTATTATTTTCTTTTGCCTTTTTAAATTCAGTTGGGGTAATTTCTATAACATCATCGGAATTCTCGTCGGAATCCGATTCATCGGAGAATTGGTAATCCTCCCAATATTTTGCTTCCTTGACGGAAACACCATTGACCATAATTAACCTTGGTCGGTTGGTTGAGGATTTTCTTTTACTTAACCGTTTTATTATTTCCCCCACCGGTTCTATTTCCTCCTCCGGTTCCTCTTCTTCCGGTTCCGATTCTTCTTCCGGTTCCGACTCTTCTTCCGGTTCCTCTTCGGGAACTTGTGAATCAGTCCACGAATCATTCCAATTTACATTTGACTCTTCATTATTATTAGGTGAGTCAATGGGACTTGTTCTAGAGGTAGACATCTATCACATAATATCAAACGCGTTAAGAGATTAATATATCACATAATATTCACATGTTAAAAATATATAGTTTCCAACAAAATTTGTTAAGCAATCATTTTTCAAGTAAACACGGTCGAAGTCCAGACTCACTAATGCATCCTAACAAACTCGATAAGACACATTAATGCAAAATTCTGGTTCTCTAAGACCAACGCTCGGATACCAACTGAAATGTCCCGTTCTTATTGATTAAAAACGTTCCATATTAATTGATTTCGTTGCGAGGTTTTGACCTCTATATGAGACGTTTTCCAAAGACTGCATTCATTTTTAAAACAAACCATAACCTTTATTTCATAAATAAAGGTTTAAAAAACTTTACGTAGATTATCAAATAATGATAATCTAAAATATCCTGTTTACACACGACCATTACATAATGGTTTACAATACAAATATGTTACATCGAAATTAGTTTCTTGAATGCAGTTTTTACACAATATCATACAAGCATGGACTCCAAATCTCGTCCTTATTTAAGTATGCGACAGCGGAAGCTCTTAATAATCACCTGAGAATAAACATGCTTAAAACGTCAACAAAAATGTTGGTGAGTTATAGGTTTAACCTATATATATCAAATCATAATAATAGACCACAAGATTTCATATTTCAATACACATCCCATACATAGAGATAAAAATCATTCATATGGTGAACACCTGGTAACCGACATTAACAAGATGCATATATAAGAATATCCCCATCATTCCGGGACACCCTTCGGATATGATATAAATTTCGAAGTACTAAAGCATCCGGTACTTTGGATGGGGCTTGTTGGGCCCGATAGATCTATCTTTAGGATTCGCGTCAATTAGAGTGTCTGTTCCCTAATTCTTAGATTACCAGACTTAATAAAAAGGGGCATATTCGATTTCGATAATTCAACCATAGAATGTAGTTTCACGTACTTGTGTCTTTTTTGTAAATCATTTATAAAACCTGCATGTATTCTCATCCCAAAAATATTAGATTTTAAAAGTGGGACTATAACTCACTTTCACAGATTTTTACTTCGTCAGGAAGTAAGACTTGGCCACTGGTTGATTCACGAACCTATAACAATATATACATATATATCAAAGTATGTTCAAAATATATTTACAACACTTTTAATATATTTTGATGTTTTAAGTTTATTAAGTCAGCTGTCCTCGTTAGTAACCTACAACTAGTTGTCCACAGTTAGATGTACAGAAATAAATCGATAAATATTATCTTGAATCAATCTACGACCCAGTGTATACGTATCTCAGTATTGATCACAACTCAAACTATATATATTTTGGAATCAACCTCAACCCTGTATAGCTAACTCCAACATTCACATATAGAGTGTCTATGGTTGTTCCGAAATATATATAGATGTGTCGACATGATAGGTCGAAACATTGTATACGTGTCTATGGTATCTCAAGATTACATAATATACAATACAAGTTGATTAAGTCATGGTTGGAATAGATTTGTTACCAATTTTCACGTAGCTAAAATGAGAAAAATTATCCAATCTTGTTTTACCCATAACTTCTTCATTTTAAATCCGTTTTGAGTGAATCAAATTGCTATGGTTTCATATTGAACTCTATTTTATGAATCTAAACAGAAAAAGTATAGGTTTATAGTCGGAAAAATAAGTTACAAGTCATTTTTGTAAAGGTAGTCATTTCAGTCGAAAGAACGACGTCTAGATGACCATTTTAGAAAACATACTTCCACTTTGAGTTTAACCATAATTTTTGGATATAGTTTCATGTTCATAATAAAAATCATTTTCCCAGAATAACAACTTTTAAATCAAAGTTTATCATAGTTTTTAATTAACTAGCCCAAAACAGTCCGGGGTGTTACTACGACGGCGTAAATCCGGTTTTACGGTGTTTTTCGTGTTTCCAGGTTTTAAATTATTAAGTTAGCATATCATATAGATATAGAACATGTGTTTAGTTGATTTTAAAAGTCAAGTTAGAAGGATTAACTTTTATTTGCGAACAAGGTTAGAATTAACTAAACTATGTTCTAGTGATTACAAGTTTACCACTTCGAATATGATAGCTTTTTATGTATGAATCGAATGATGTTATGAAAATCATTACTACCTTAAGTTCCTTGGATAAACCTACTGGAAAAGAGAAAAATGGATCTAGCTTCAACGGATCCTTGGATGTCTCGAAGTTCTTGAAGCAAAATCATGACACGAAAACAAGTTCAAGTAAGATCATCACTTGAAATAGGATGTTATAGTTATAGAAATTGAACCAAAGTTTGAATATGATTATTACCTTGTATTAGAATGATAACCTACTGTAAGAAATAAAGATTTCTTGAGGTTGGATGATCACCTTACAAGATTGGAAGTGAGCTAGCAAACTTGAAAGTATTCTTGATTTTATGAAACTAGAACTTTTGGAATTTATGAAGAACACTTAGAACTTGAAGATAGAACTTGAGAGAGATCAATTAGATAAAGAAAATTGAAGAATGAAAGTGTTTGTAGGTGTTTTTGGTCGTTGGTGTATGGATTAGATATAAAGGATATGTAATTTTGTTTTCATGTAAATAAGTCATGAATGATTACTCATATTTTTGTAATTTTATGAGATATTTCATGCTAGTTGCCAAATGATGGTTCCCACATGTGTTAGGTGAGTCACATGGGCTGCTAAGAGCTGATCATTGGAGTGTATATACCAATAGTGCATACATCTAAAAGCTGTGTATTGTACGAGTACGAATACGGGTGCATACGAGTAGAATTGTTGATGAAACTGAACGAGAATGTAATTGTAAGCATTTTTGTTAAGTAGAAGTATTTTTATAAGTGGCTTGAAGTCTTTGAAAAGTGTATGAATACATATTAAAACACTACATGTATATACATTTTAACTGAGTCGTTAAGTCATTGTTAGTCGTTACATGTAAATGTTGTTTTGAAACCTTTAGGTTAACGATCTTGTTGAATGTTGTTAACCCATTGTTTATTATAACAAATGAGATGTTAAATTGTAATATTATCATGATATTATGATATATAATATATCTTAGTATGATATATATACAGTTAAATGTCGTTACAACGATAATCGTTACATATATGTCTCGTTTCGAAATCATTAAGTTAGTAGTCTTATTTTTACATATGTATTTCATTGTTAATACACTTAATAATATATTTACTTATCATTTAACATAATTAACCAAGTGTATCAATATATTAATATGATTCATATGTACCTAGTAAGACGTTGTTATAACGATAATCGTTATATATATCGTTTTCGAGTTTCTTAAATTAATAGTCTCATTTTTATGTATATAACTCATTGTTAAAATACCTAATGAGATACATAATTATAATAAAATCATGTTAACTATCTATATAACCATATATATGTCATCGTATAGTTTTTACAAGTTTTAACATTCGCGAATCACCGGTCAACTTGGGTGGTCAATTGTCAATATGAAACCTATTTCAATTAATCAAGTCTTAACAAGTTTGATTGCTTAACATGTTGGAAACACTTAATCATGTAAATAAAAATTTCATTTAATATATATATAAACATGGAAAAGTTCGGGTCACTACATGTTGGGCCCAATAGATCTATCTTTAGGATTCGCGTCAATTAGGGTGTCTGTTCCCTAATTCTTAGATTACCAGACTAAAAAGAGGCATATTCGGTTTAATAATTCAACCATAGAATGTAGTTTCACATACTTGTGTCTATTTTGTAAAACATTTATAAAACTGCATGTATTCTCATCCCAAAAATATTAGATTTAAAAAGTGGGAATATAACTCACTTTCACAGATTTTTACTTCGTCGGGAAGTAAGACTTAGCCACTGGTCAATTCACGAACCTATAACAAATATGTACATATATATCAATTTATGATCGGAATATATTCACAACATTTTTTATTACGTTTTTATGATTTAAGTTTGTTAAGTTAGCAGTCCTCGTTAATAACCTACAACTGGTTGTCCACAGTTAGATGTACAGAAATAAATCAATATATATATCTTGAATCAATCCACTACCCAGTGTATACACGTCTCAGGCTAGATCACAACTCAAAGTATATATATTTTTGGAATCAACCTCAACCCTGTAAAGCTAACTCAAACATTACTGCATATAGAGTGTCTATGGTTGTTCCAAATAATATATATAGATGGGTCGATATGATATGTCAAAATATTGTATACGTGTCTATGGTATCCCAAGATTACATAATATGTATAATACAATATAAATTAATTAGGATATGTTTAGTCTAGATTTGTTACAAAATTTTCGTAGCTAAAACTAGCAAGTTTATCCAATTTTGTTTTACCCGTCATTTCTTCGTTTCAAATCTGTTTTGAGTGATTCAAGTTGCTATGGTTTCATAATGAACTGAAATTTATGAAACTAAACAGTTAATTATAAGTTTATAGTTGGAAATACAGGTTACAAGTTATTTTTTAAAGAGGTAGTCATTTTCGTCGAAAAAACGACATCTTGATGACCATTTTGAAAAACATACTTCCACTTTGTGTTTAACCACGATTTTTGGATATAGTATCATGTTCATATGTAATATACTTTTTCCAGAAAACAAACTTCTAATTCAAAGATTAAGATACTTTTTATTTTTTAACCCAAAACAGCCCCCGATTTCACTACGACGGCGTATGTCCGGTTTAACGGTGTTCTTCGTGTTTTCAGGTTTTAAATCATTAAGTTAGCATATCATATAGATATAGAACATGTGTTTAGTTGATTTTAAAAGTCAAGTTAGAAGGATTAACTTTGTTTGCGAACAAGTTTAGAATTAACTAAACTATGCTCTAGTGATTACATGTTCAAATCTTTGAATAAGATAGTTTTATATATATGAATCGAATGATGTTATGAACATAATTACTACCTCAATTTTAGTAGGTAAACCTACTGGAAGTGACAAAAATTGATCGAGCTTCAAAGGATTCTTGGATGGCTTGAAAGTTCTTGAAGTAGAATCATGACACGAAAACAAGTTCAAGTAAGATTTCCACTCGAAATAAGATAGTTATAGTTATAGAAATTGAATCAAAGTTTAAATATGAGTATTACCTTGTATTAGAAAGATATCTTACTGTAATTTAATAAGAAAGATTTCTTGAGCTTAGATGATTACTTGGATTGGATTAGAAAGCTTGGAAGTAATCTTGCAAACTCGATAGTATTCTTAATTTTATGAAACTAGAATTTATAGAATTATGAAGAACACTTAGAACTTGAAGATAGAACTTGAGAGAGATCAATTAGATGAAGAAAATTGAAGAATGAAAGTGTTTGTAGGTGTTTTTGGTAGTTGGTATATGGATTAGATATAAAGGATGTGTAAGTTTGTTTTCATGTAAATAATTCATGAATGATTTATAATATTTTTTGTAATTTTGTGAGATATTTTATGCTAGTTGCCAAATGATGGTTCCCACATGTTTAATGACTCACATGGGCTGCTAAGGAGCTGATGATTGAGTGTATATACCAATAGTATATACATCTTAGAAGATGTGTATTGTACGAGTACGAATACGGGTGCATACGAGTAGAATTGTTGATGAAAATGAATGAGGATGTAATTGTAAGAATTTTTGTTAAGTAGAAGTACTTTGATATATGTCATGAAGTCTTTCAAAAGTGTATTAATACATCTTAATACACTACATGTATATACATTTAACTGAGTCGTTAAGTCATCGTTAGTCGTTATATGTAAGTGTAGTTTCGGAACCTTTAAGTTAACGATCTTGTTAAATGTAATTGATCCATTGTTATTACACTTAAATGAGATGTTAAATTGTTATGTTAACATGTTAACATGGTGTATTAATATATCTTAATATCATATAAATATGTGTAGAATACTATTACAACGATAATCGTTACATATATGTATTGCTTCGAAATCCTTAAGTTAGTAGTCTCATCTTACTCGTGTAGTTCATTGTTAATACGCTTAATGATATATGTAATTATCGTTTCATGATGTTAAACATAGTGTATTAATATCTTAACATGATACATATGTATTTAGTAAGACGTTGTTGTAACGATAGCCGTTATATATATCGTTTCCCGTTTCTTAATTCACTACTTTAATTTTATGTATATAACTAATTGTTAATGTACTTGGTGAGATAATTACTCATCATAATATCATGTTATATATATATATATATATATATATATATATATATATATATATATATATATATATATATATATATATATATATATATATATATATATATCATGTTGTTTTTACAAGTTTTAACGTTCGTGAATTGCCGGTCAGCTTGGGTGGTCAATTGTCTACATGAAACTCATTTCAATAAATCAAGTCTTAACAAGTTTGATTGCTTAACATGTTGGAAAAATTTAATCATGCAAATATAGTTTTCATTTAATATATAATCATGGAAAAGTTTGGGTCACTACAGTACCTACCCGTTAAATAAATTTCGTCCTGAAATTTTAAGCTGTTGAAGGTGTTGACGAATCTTCTGGAAATAGGTACGGGTATTTCAGCTTCATTTGATCTTCATGCTCCCAGGTGAACTCGGGTCCCCTACGAGCATTCCATCGAACCTTGACGATCGGTATCTTATTTTGCTTGAGCCTTTTAACCTCACGATCCATTATCTCGACGGGTTATTCAATGAATTGTAGTTTTTCGTTGATTTTAATTTCATCTAAAGGAATAGTGAGATCTTCTTTAGCTAAGCACTTCTTCAGATTCGAGATGTGAAAGGTATTATGTACATTGGCGAGTTGTTGAGGTAATTCAAGTCGGTAGGCTACTGTTCTGACACGATCTAAAATCTTGAATGGTCCAATGTATCTTGGATTTAGTTTCCCCTGTTTACCAAATCGAATAACGCATTTTCAAGGCAAAACCTTAAGCATGACCATCTCTCCAATTTCAAATTCTATATCTTTCCTTTTAAGGTCTGCGTAGCTCTTTTATCGACTCTGAGTGGTTTTCAACCGTTGTTGAATTTGGATGATTTTCTCGGTAGTTTCTTGGATTATCTCTGGACCCGTAATCTGTCTATCCCCCAATTCATTCCAATAAATCGGAGATCTGTACTTTCTACCATAAAGTGCTTCGAACGGTGCCATTTCGATACTCGAGTGGTAACTGTTGTTGTAAGAAAATTCTGCTAATGGTAGATGTCGATCCCAACTGTTTCAAAAATCAATAACACATACTCGTAGCATGTCTTCAAGCATTTGTATCATCCTTTTGCTCTGCCCATCATTCTGTGGATGATAGGCAGTACTCATGTCTAGACGAGTTCCTAATGCTTGCTGTAATGTCTGCCAAAACCTTGAAACAAATCTGCCATCCCTATCAGAGATAATAGAGATTGGTATTCCATGTCTGGAGACAACTTCTTTCAAGTATAATAGCGCCAACTTCTCCATTTTGTTATCTTCTCTCATTGGCAGAAAATGTGCTGATTTGGTGAGACGATCGACTATTACCCAAATAGTATCATAACCACTTGCAGTCCTTGGCAATTTAGTAATGAAATCCATGGTAATGTTTTCCCATTTCCATTCCGGGATTTCAGGTTGTTGAAGTAGACCTGATGGTTTCTGATGTTCAGCTTTGACCTTAGAACACATCAAACATTCTCCTACATATCTCGCAATATCGGTTTTCATACCCGGCCACCAAAAATGTTTTTTGAGGTCCTTGTACATCTTTCCCGCTCCGGGATGTATTGAGTATCTGGTTTTATGTGCTTCCCCAAGTACCATTTCTCTCACATCTCCAAACTTTGGCACCCAAATTCTTTTAGCTCTATACCGGGTTCCGTCTTCTCGAATATTAAGGTGTTTCTCCGATCCTTTGGGTATTTCATTCTTCAAATTCCCTTCTTTTACCACTCCTTACTGCGCCTCCTGTATTTGAGTAGTAAGGTTAGTACGAATAATTATATTCATAGCTTTTACCCGTATATGTTCTCTGTCCTTTCTACTCAAGGCATCGGCTACTACATTCGCCTTCCCCGGGTGGTAACGAATCTCGAAATCGTAATCATTCAATAACTCAATCCATCTACGTTGCCTCATGTTCAGTTGTTTCTGATTAAATATGTGTTGGAGACTTTTGTGGTCAGTATATATAATACTTTTGACCCCATATAAGTAGTGCCTCCAAGTCTTTAATGCAAAAACAACAGCGCCTAGTTCCAAATCGTGGGTCGTATAATTTTGCTCGTGAATCTTCAATTGTCTAGACTCATAGGCAATTACCTTCGTTCGTTGCATTAATACACAACCGAGACCTTGCTTTGAGGTGTCACAATATATCACAAAATCATCATTCCCTTCAGGCAATGACAATATAGGTGCTGTAGTTAACTTTTTCTTCAACAATTGAAATGCTTTTTCTTGTTCATCCTTCCATTCAAATTTCTTCCCTTTATGCGTTAATGCAGTTAAGGGTTTTTCTATTTTGGAAAAATCTTGGATGAATCTTCTGTAGTAACCAGCTAGTCCTAAAAATTGGCGTATGTGTTTTGGAGTTTTCGGGGTTTCCCATTTTTCAACGATTTCAATCTTTGCCGGATCCACCTGAATACCTTCTTTGTTCACTATGTGACCGAGAAATTGAACTTCTTCCAACCAAAATGCATACTTTGAAAACTTAGCGTACAGTTTTTCTTTCCTCAACAACTCTAGCACTTTTCTCAAATGTTCTTCGTGCTCTTGATCATTCTTTGAGTAGATAAGTATGTCATCGATGAAAACAATGACAAACTTGTCAAGATATGGTCCACACACTCGGTTCATAAGGTCCATGAACACAGCTTGTGTGTTAGTCAAACCAAATGGCATAACCATAAACTCGTAATGACCGTAACGCATCCTAAAAGCTGTTTTCGGAATATCATCCTCCTTCACCCGCATTTGATGATATCCAGAACGTAAATCGATCTTCGAATAAAACGACGAGCCTTGTAGTTGATCAAATAAGTCGTAGATTCTCGGTAGTGGATAACGGTTCTTGATGGTAAGTTTGTTCAACTCTCGGTAGTCGATACACAACCTGAATGTACCATCCTTATTTTTGACAAACAAAACAGGAGCTCTCCATGGTGATGTGCTTGGTCGAATGAAACCACGCTCTAAAAGTTCTTATAATTGGCTTTGGAGTTCCTTCATTTCGCTGGGTGCGAGTCTGTATGGAGCACGAGCTATTGGTGTAGCTCCTGGTACAAGATCTATTTGAAATTCAACGGATCGGTGTGGAGGTAGTCCCGGTAATTCTTTCGGAAATACATCGAGAAATTCTTTTGCGACGGGAACATCATTGATGTTCTTTTCTTCGATTTGTACTTTCTCGACATGTGCTAAAACAGCATAGCAACATTTTCTTATTAGCTTTTGCGCCTTCAAATTACTAATAAGATTTAGCTTCGCGTTGCTATTTTCTTCGTACACCATTAAGGGTTTTCCTTTTTCCCTTACAATGCGAATTGCATTTTTGTAACATACAATATCTGCTCTCTCCTTTTTCAACTAGTCCATGCCAATTATCACATCAAAACTTCCTAACTCTACTGTTATCAAATCAATCTTAAATGTTTCACTAACCAGCTTAATTTCTCGATTTCGACATATATTATCTGTTGTAATTAATTTACCGTTTGCTAATTCGAGTAAAAATTTATTATCCAAAGGCGTCAGTGGACAACTTAATTTATCATAAAAATCTCTACTCATATAGCTTCTATCAGCACCCGAATCAAATAAAACATAAGCAGATGTATTGTCAATAAGAAACGTACCCGTAACAAGCTCTAGGTCTTCCTGCGCTTCTGCCGCATTAATATTGAAAACTCTTCCGCGGCCTTGCCCATTAGTATTTCCTTGGTTTGGGCAATTTCTAATAATGTGGCCCGGTTTTCCACATTTATAACAAACTACGTCGGCATTATTTGTTCCGACATTATTTGTTTCTTTATTTTTGTTGTTCTTTGGTCCTTAAACCTCACATTTTGCCATGCCATGACCACTTCTCTTACACTTGGTGCAAAATGTTGTGCAGAACACATTCGGATGGTACTCTGCACACCTGAAGCATGGTTGTTTCTGTTGTTTGTTGTTATTGAAATGGTTGTTGTTGCGATTGTTATTATTATTGGGACGGTGGTTATAATGGTTATTGTTGTTGAAAAATGGTTGTTGTTGCAGTTGTTGTTGCGAAATTTGGTGCGATTGAAGTTGTGATTGCTGTGGTGATTGTTAAAATTGTGACCCTTGTCACTGGTTTCTTCCCATTTTCTCTTGATTTGTTTCGTGTTGGCTTTTTTGGCCGCCTGCTCTTTAATTCTTTCCTCAATCTGATTTATGAGTTTATGAGCCATTCGACTCGCCTTTTGTATGGAATTAAGTATGAAATTAACGAAATCAATTAATATGTAGAGGTCAAAACCTCGCAACGAAATCAATTAATATGGAACGTTTATAATCAATATGAACGGGACATTTCAGTTGGTATCCGAGTGTTGGTCTTAGAGAACCAGAAATTTGCATTAGTGTGTCTAACCGAATTTGTTAGGATGTATTAGTGAGTCTGGACTTCGACCGTGTTTTCTTTAAAAACGATTGCTTAACATTTTTTGTTGTTGGAAACTATATATTATTAACCTGTAAATATTATGTGATATATTAATCTCTTAACGTATTTGATATTGTGTGATAGATGTCTACCTCTAATATAAATCCCATCGACTCACCTAATAATAATGAAGAGTCGAATATATATTGGGAAGATTCACAAATTCCCGAAGAGGAACCGGAAGAAGAGGAACCGGAAGAAGAGGAACTCAAAGAAGAAGAGGTTCCGGGGGAGGAAATATTAGAAACCACTGAAAAATAGATAAATAAAAGAAAATCCTCAACCAATGGACCAAAATTAATAATGGTCAATGGTGTTTCCGCCGAGGAAGCAAAATATTGGGAAGATTACCAATTTTCCGATGAATTGGATCCCGATGAGGATTCCGATGATGTTATAGAAATTACCCCGACACAATTTGAAAAGGCAAAAGAAAATAATAAGGGAAAAGGCATAAAAATAGAAAAATACGAGTCCAACCCCGATGACCTCTATGTTAACATGAAATGTCCCGATGGAAAATACCGTCAACACCCGTATTTCTTAAGTTTTAGCTATAACCCGAGAACATCTAAGCCACCGGGTCCTTCTAGACCATTTGTGAAAAGAACGGCTCGTATTAGGGGAGCACCATATATCCCTAGAAAATTAGCGAAACAAACCAAGTCCGAAGAAGAAGAAACAAGTGAGTCGGAATAAAGAGTTGTAATCATGCGGTGTAATATATGTAATATAAGTGTGCTTGTACTTTCATGTTGTATGTAAAAAAATTTCTTGTATTATTTGATAATTATCTTTTACGAATCTAATTCTCGTCTGTTTTACAGTATAAAAACACAATGGACATTAAGGATAGACAACCAAAAATTTTAGAAGACCTACCCGGGGACATGATTGATGAAATCTTGTCTAAAGTCGGTCAGAATTCGTCGGCACAATTATTTACGGCAAAATTAGTTTGTAGAACATTTAAAGAACATTCCAGGCATGCCTTAGATTATAAAAGGCTTTCATTTGAAAGATGGGGTATATCACATTGGGGACACCGTAAGTTACACCGTGTTTTCTTTAAAGCGTTAAATGCGAGGAACCCAAATGCAATTTTACGCTACGGGTTATGAACCTATTTTGACTCAACATATCCCAACGTAGGGCTTCGTGAGTTAGAAAGAGCTTCTAACATGCAACATAAAGAAGCATGTTATGCTTACGGGTTAGTGATGTTCGCTTCTCACCAAAGTGAGAAAAAGAACATTGGATTACAACTTTTAAATAAAATATTCCCACAAGTGACGGATTCAGTAGTTGGGGTAAGAAACAAGGTTTTTAGATTATTACTGAAATGTCCCGTTCTTATTGATTAAAAACGTTCCATATTAATTGATTTCGTTGCGAGGTTTTGACCTCTATATGAGACGTTTTTCAAAGACTGCATTCATTTTTAAAACAAACCATAACCTTTATTTCATCAATAAAGGTTTAAAAAGCTTTACGTAGATTATCAAATAATGATAATCTAAAATATCCTGTTTACACACGACCATTACATAATGGTTTACAATACAAATATGTTACAACAAAATAAGTTTCTTGAATGCAGTTTTTACACAATATCATACAAGCATGGACTCCAAATCTCGTCCTTATTTAAGTATGCGACAGCGGAAGCTCTTAATAATCACCTGAGAATAAACATGCTTAAAACGTCAACAAAAATGTTGGTGAGTTATAGGTTTAACCTATATATATCAAATCATAATAATAGACCACAAGATTTCATATTTCAATACACATCCCATACATAGAGATAAAAATCATTCATATGTTGAACACCTGGTAACCGACATTAACAAGATGCATATATAAGAATATCCCCATCATTCCGGGACACCCTTCGGATATGATATAAATTTCGAAGTACTAAAGCATCCGGTACTTTGGATGGGGCTTGTTGGGCCCGATAGATCTATCTTTAGGATTCGCGTCAATTAGGGTGTCTGTTCCCTAATTCTTAGATTACCAGACTTAATAAAAAGGGGCATATTCGATTTCGATAATTCAACCATAGAATGTAGTTTCACGTACTTGTGTCTATTTTGTAAATCATTTATAAAACCTGCATGTATTCTCATCCCAAAAATATTAGATTTTAAAAGTGGGACTATAACTCACTTTCACAGATTTTTACTTCGTCGGGAAGTAAGACTTGGCCACTGGTTGATTCACGAACCTATAACAATATATACATATATATATCAAAGTATGTTCAAAATATATTTACAACACTTTTAATATATTTTGATGTTTTAAGTTTATTAAGTCAGCTGTCCTCGTTAGTAACCTACAACTAGTTGTCCACAGTTAGATGTACAGAAATAAATCGATAAATATTATCTTGAATCAATCCACGACCCAGTGTATACGTATCTCAGTATTGATCACAACTCAAACTATATATATTTTGGAATCAACCTCAACCCTGTATAGCTAACTCCAACATTCACATATAGAGTGTCTATGGTTGTTCCGAAATATATATAGATGTGTCGACATGATAGGTCGAAACATTGTATACGTGTCTATGGTATCTCAAGATTACATAATATACAATACAAGTTGATTAAGTTATGGTTGGAATAGATTTGTTACCAATTTTCACGTAGCTAAAATGAGAAAAATTATCCAATCTTGTTTGACCCATAACTTCTTCATTTTAAATCCGTTTTGAGTGAATAAAATTGCTATGGTTTCATATTGAACTCTATTTTATGAATCTAAACAGAAAAGTATAGGTTTATAGTCGGAAAAATAAGTTACAAGTCGTTTTTGTAAAGGTAGTCATTTCAGTCGAAAGAACGACGTCTAGATGACCATTTTAGAAAACATTATTCCACTTTGAGTTTAACCATAATTTTTGGATATAGTTTCATGTTCATAATAAAAATCATTTTCTCAGAATAACAACTTTTAAATCAAAGTTTATCATAGTTTTTAATTAACTAACCCAAAACAGCCCGCGGTGTTACTATGACGGCGTAAATCCGGTTTTACGGTGTTTTTCGTGTTTCCAGGTTTTAAATCATTAAGTTAGCATATCATATAGATATAGAACATGTGTTTAGTTGATTTTAAAAGTCAAGTTAGAAGGATTAACTTTTGTTTGCGAACAAGTTTAGAATTAACTAAACTATGTTCTAGTGATTACAAGTTTAAACCTTCGAATAAGATAGCTTTATATGTATGAATCAAATGATGTTATGAACATCATTACTACCTTAAGTTCCTTGGATGAACCTACTGGAAAATAAAAAAATGGATCTAGCTTCAATGGATCCTTGGATGGCTCAAAGTTCTTGAAGCAAAATCATGACACGAAAACAAGTTCAAGTAAGATCATCACTTGAAATAAGATTGTTATAGTTATAGAAATTGAACCAAAGTTTGAATATGATTATTACCTTGTATTAGAATGATAACCTACTGTAAGAAACAAAGATTTCTTGAGGTTGGATGATCACCTTACAAGATTGGAAGTGAGCTAGCAAACTTGAAAGTATTCTTGATTTTATGAAACTAGAACTTTTGGAATTTATGAAGAACACTTAGAACTTGAAGATAGAACTTGAGAGAGTTCAATTAGATGAAGAAAATTGAAGAATGAAAGTGTTTGTAGGTGTTTTTGGTCGTTGGTGTATGGATTAGATATAAAGGATATGTAATTTTGTTTTAATGTAAATAAGTCATGAATGATTACTCATATTTTTGTAATTTTATGAGATATTTCATGCTAGTTGCCAAATGATGGTTCCCACATGTGTTAGGTGACTCACATGGGCTGCTAAGAGCTGATCATTGGAGTGTATATACCAATAGTACATACATCTAAAAGCTGTGTATTGTACGAGTACGAATACGGGTGCATACGAGTAGAATTGTTGATGAAACTGAACGAGGATGTAATTGTAAGCATTTTTGTTAAGTAGAAGTATTTTGATAAGTGTATTGAAGTCTTTCAAAAGTGTATGAATACATATTAAAATACTACATGTATATACATTTTAACTGAGTCGTTAAGTCATCGTTAGTCGTTACATGTAAATGTTGTTTTGAAACCTTTAGGTTAACGATCTTGTTAAATGTTGTTAACCCAATGTTTATAATATCAAAATATATTTTAAATTATTATATTATCATGATATTATGATGTACGAATATCTCTTAATATGATATATATACATTAAATGTCGTTACAACGATAATCGTTACATATATGTCTCGTTTCAAAATCATTAAGTTAGTAGTCTTGTTTTTACATATGTAGTTCATTGTTAATATACTTAATGATATGTTTACATATCATAATATCATGTTAACTATATATATAACCATATATATGTCATCATATAGTTTTTACAAGTTTTATCGTTCGTGAATCACCGGTCAACTTGGGTGGTCAATTGTCTATATGAAACCTATTTCAATTAATCAAGTCTTAACAAGTTTGATTGCTTAACATGTTGGAAACATTTAATCATGTAAATATCAATCTCAATTAATATATATAAACATGGAAAAGTTCGGGTCACTACAGTACCTACCCGTTAAATAAATTTCGTCCCGAAATTTTAAGCTGTTGAAGGTGTTGACGAATCTTCTGGAAATAGATGCGGGTATTTCTTCTTCATCTGATCTTCACGCTCCCAGGTGAACTCGGGTCCTCTACAAGCATTCCATCGAACCTTAACAATTGGTATCTTGTTTTGCTTAAGTCTTTTAACCTCACGATCCATTATTTCGACGGGTTCTTCGATGAATTGAAGTTTTTCGTTGATTTGGATTTCATCTAACGGAATAGTGAGATCTTCTTTAGCAAAACATTTCTTCAAATTCGAGACGTGGAAAGTGTTATGTACAGCCGCGAGTTGTTGAGGTAACTCAAGTCGGTAAGCTACTGGTCTGACACGATCAATAATCTTGAATGGTCCAATATACCTTGGATTTAATTTCCCTCGTTTACCAAATCGAACAACGCCTTTCCAAGGTGCAACTTTAAGCATGACCATCTCTCCAATTTCAAATTCTATATCTTTTCTTTTAATGTCAGCGTAGCTCTTTTGTCGACTTTGGGCGGTTTTCAACCGTTGTTGAATTTGGATGATCTTCTCGGTAGTTTCTTGTATAATCTCCGGACCCGTAATCTGTCTATCCCCCACTTCACTCCAACAAATCGGAGACCTGCACTTTCTACCATAAAGTGCTTCAAACGGCGCCATCTCAATGCTTGAATGGTAGCTGTTGTTATAGGAAAATTCTGCTAACGGTAGATGTCGATCCCAACTGTTTCCGAAATCAATAACACATGCTCGTAGCATATCTTCAAGCGTTTGTATCGTCCTTTCGCTCTGCCCATCAGTTTGTGGATGATAGGCAGTACTCATGTCTAGACGAGTTCCTAATGCTTGTTGTAATGTCTGCCAGAATCTTGAAATAAATCTGCCATCCCTATCAGAGATAATAGAGATTGCTATTCCATGTCTGGAGATGACTTCCTTCAAATACAGTCGTGCTAACTTCTCCATCTTGTCATCTTCTCTTATTGGCAGGAAGTGTGCTGATTTGGTGAGGCGATAAACTATTACCCAAATAGTATCAAAACCACTTGCAGTCCTTGGCAATTTAGTGATGAAATCCATGGTAATATTTTCCCATTTCCATTCTGGGATTTCAGGTTGTTGTAGTAGACCTGATGGTTTCTGATGCTCAGCTTTGACCTTAGAACACGTCAAACATTCTCCTACGTATTTAGCAACATCGGCTTTCATACCCGGCCACCAAAAATGTTTCTTGAGATCCTTGTACATCTTCCCCGTTCCAGGATGTATTGAGTATCTGGTTTTATGAGCTTATCTAAGTACCATTTCTCTCATATCTCCAAATTTTGGCACCCAAATCCTTTCAGCCCTATACCGGGTTCCGTCTTCCCGAATATTAAGATGCTTCTCCGATCCTTTGGGTATTTCATCCTTTAAATTTCCCTCTTTTAAAACTCCTTGTTGCGCCTCCTTTATTTGAGTAGTAAGGTTATTATGAATCATTATATTCATAGATTTTACTCGAATGGGTTCTCTGTCCTTCCTGCTCAAGGCATCGGCTACCACATTTGCCTTCCCCGGGTGGTAACGAATCTCAAAGTCGTAATCATTCAATAATTCAATCCACCCACGCTGCCTCATATTCAGTTGTTTCTGATTAAATATGTGTTGAAGACTTTTGTGGTCGGTATATATAATACTTTTGACCCCATATAAGTAGTGCCTCCAAGTCTTTAATGCAAAAACAACCGCGCCTAATTCCAAATCATGCGTCGTATAATTTTGTTCATGAATCTTCAATTGTCTAGACGCATAAGCAATCACCTTCGTTCGTTGCATTAATACACAACCGAGACCTTGCTTTGATGCGTCACAATAAATCACAAAATCATCATTCCCTTCAGGCAATGACAATATAGGTGCCGTAGTTAGCTTTTTCTTCAATAACTGAAACGCTTTCTCTTGTTCATCCTTCCATTCAAATTTCTTCCCTTTATGCGTTAACGCAGTCAAGGGTTTTGCTATTCTGGAAAAGTCTTGGATGAACCTTCTGTAGTAACCAGCTAGTCCTAAAAACTGGCGTATGTGTTTCGGAGTTTTCGGGGTTTCCCACTTTTCAACAGTTTCTATCTTTGCCGGATCCACCTTAATACCTTCTTTGTTCACTATGTGACCGAGGAATTGAACTTCTTCCAACCAAAATGCACATTTTGAAAACTTAGCGTACAATTCTTCCTTCCTCAATACTTCTAACACCTTTCTCAAATGTTCACCGTGTTCTTGGTCATTCTTTGAGTAAATAAGTATGTCATCAATGAAAACAATGACAAACTTGTCAAGGTATGGTCCACACACTCGGTTCATAAGGTCCATGAACATAGCTGGTGCATTAGTTAAACCAAATGGCATGACCATAAACTCGTAATGACCGTAACGTGTTCTGAAAGCAGTCTTTGGAATATCATCTTCTTTCACCCGCATTTGATGATACCCGGAACGTAAGTCAATCTTTGAATAAACAGACGAGCCTTGTAGTTGATCAAATAAGTCGTCGATTCTCGGTAGTGGGTAGCGGTTCTTGATGGTAAGTTTGTTCAACTCTCGGTAGTCGATACACAACCTGAATGTACCATCTTTCTTCTTGACAAACAAAACAGGAGCTCCCCACGGTGATGTGCTTGGTCGAATGAAACCACGCTCTAAAAGTTCTTGTAATTGGCTTTGCAGTTCTTTCATCTCGCTGGGTGCGAGTCTGTAAGGAGCACGAGCTATTGGTGAAGCTCCTGGTACAAGATCTATTTGAAATTCAACGGATCGATGTGGGGGTAATCCCGGTAATTCTTTCGGAAATACATCGGGAAATTCTTTTGCAATGGGAACATCATTGATGCTCTTTTCTTCAGTTTGTACTTTCTCGACGTGTGCTAGAACAGCATAGCAACCTTTTCTTATTAGTTTTTGTGCCTTCAAATTACTAATAAGATGTAGCTTCGTGTTGCCCTTTTCTCCGTACACCATTAAGGGTTTTCCTTTTTCTCGTATAATGCGAATTGCATTTTTGTAACAAACGATCTCTGCTTTCACTTCTTTCAACCAGTCCATACCGATTATCACATCAAAACTCCCTAACTCTACTGGTATCAAATCAATCTTAAATGTTTCGCTAACCAGTTTAATTTCTCGATTCCGACATATATTATCTGCTGAAATTAATTTACCATTTGCTAATTCGAGTAAAAATTTACTATCCAAAGGCGTCAATGGACAACTTAATTTAGCACAAAAATCTCTACTCATATAGCTTCTATCCGCACCCGAATCAAATAAAACGTAAGCAGATTTTTTGTCAATAAGAAACGTACCCGTAACAAGCTCCGGGTCTTCCTGTGCCTCTGCCGCATTAATATTGAAAACTCTTCCGCGGCCTTGTCCATTCGTGTTCTCCTGGTTCGGGCAATTTCTAATAATGTGGCCCGGTTTTCCACATTTATAACAAACTACATTGGCATAACTTGCTCCGACACTACTTGCTCCGCCATTACTCGTTCCGATACCATTTGTTCCTTTCGTTCTATTAACCCCTGATCCGTAGACCTCACACTTCGCCGCGCTATGACCATTTCTTTTACACTTGTTGCAAAATTTGGTGCAGAACCCCGAGTGATACTTTTCACACCTTTGGCATAGCTGCTTCTGATTGTTGTTGTTGTTGTTGCGGTTAATATTGTTATTGGGATGATTGTTGTAGTTGCTGTTGCTGTTGTTGTTGTTGTTGTTGTTGTTGGGTCGTTTGTTGTAGTTGCGATTGATGTTGCGATTGTTGGGATAATTGTTGCGATTATTGTTGTAATTGCTGTTGTTGTTGTATTGGTGATTCTTATCACCGTTTTCCTCCCACTTTCTTTTGACTTGCTTCACATTGGCCTCTTCAGCAGTCTGTTCTTTAATTCTTTCTTCAATCTGGTTCACTAGTTTGTGAGCCATTCTACATGCCTGTTGTATGGAGGCGGGCTCGTGTGAACTTATATCTTCTTGGATTCTTTCCGGTAATCCTTTCACAAACGCGTCGATCTTCTCTTCCTCATCTTCGAATGCTCCCGGACACAATAGGCACAATTCTGTGAATCGTCTTTCGTACGTGGTAATATCAAATCCTTGGGTTCGTAACCCTCTAAGTTCTGTCTTGAGCTTATTGACCTCGGTTCTGGGACGGTACTTCTCGTTCATCAAGTGCTTGAATGCTAACCACGGTAGTGCGTAAGCATCATCTTGTCCCACTTGCTCTAGATAGGTATTCCACCATGTTAACGCAGAACCTGTGAAGGTATGCGTAGCGTACTTCACTTTGTCCTCTTCAGTACACTTACTTATGGCAAACACCGATTCGACCTTCTCGGTCCACCGTTTCAATCCGATCGGTCCTTCGGTTCCATCAAATTCCAAAGGTTTGCAGGCAGTGAATTCTTTGTAGGTGCATCCTACACGATTTCCTGTACTGCTAGATCCAAGGTTATTGTTGGTATGTAGCGCAGCCTGTACTGTGGCTATGTTTGAAGCTAGAAAAGTACGGAATTCCTCTTCATTCATATTCACGGTGTGTCGAGTAGTCGGTGCCATTTCCTTCAAAATAGTCAAATGGAACAAGTTAATCATACAGAATATTAAGAGTAGTTAATAGTATTTCGTAGCATAATATGAACTCATTTATAAAAGCTTTTTCTTCATATTAGCATTTTATAAGTTTAAATTCGGGTAGTACCTACCCGTTAAGTTCATACTTAGTAGCTAATATACAATTCAACTACTACAATTCTATATGAAAAACTGATTATAATAATATTTCGCGTTCAAACTTTTACACAATATTTTACAAACTTACAATACCGCTTATTTTACATATAGCATGAAATATAGCACACAATAAATTTGATACAAGATGGTTGTGAAGATAATTCTAGCTAGTACACAAGTCGTTCAGCAAAGGCAATAAAGACACGTAATTCATACGTCCAGAAACAAGTCATGCATTCTGGTTTTACTAGGATTACTTCCCATCCTTGGTCTTGTGGAACATAACCGTTATGGCCGTTGATAAGACAGCGTGTTGTAACGTCGTCAAAGGGACGAGGGTTACGTAATGTCCAACAGTCCCGTAACAATCTAAAAACCTCATTTCTTACCCCAATTACCGACTCCGTCACTTGTGGGAACGTTTTATTTAATAGTTGTAGCCCGATGTTCTTGTTCTCACATTGGTGAGAAGCGAACATTACTAATCCGTAAGCATAACATGCTTCTTTATGTTGCATGTTAGCCGCTTTTTCTAAATCACGAAGTCCAATATTCGGATATATTGAGTCAAAATAATTTCTTAACCCATTGCGTAAAATAGCATTTGGGTTCCCCGCAATATATGCGTCAAAGTAAACACATCGTAACTTATGGATTACCCAATGTGATATCCCCCATCTTTCGAACGAAAGCCTTTTATAAACCAAGGCATTCTTGGAACGTTCTTCGAATGTCTTACAAACTGATCTCGCCTTAAATAGTTGTGCCGAAGAATTCTGACCGACTCTAGACAAGATTTCATCAATCATGTCTCCGGGTAGGTCTCTTAAAATATTGGGTTGTCTATCCATTTTGTGTTTTTATACTGTAAAATAGACAAGAGTTAGATTCATAAAAAAAAATACTTATTAATACAAGCAATTTTTACATATATCATAAAGCATAAGCACACTATATTACATATATTACACCACACGAATATAACTATCTTATTCCGACTCGCTTGTTTCTTCTTCTTCGGTTTTGGTTCGTTTTGCCAAGTTTCTAGGGATATATGATGTTCCCCTAATACGAGCCGTAATTTTCCACATTGGTTTAGAAAAACCTGGTGGTTTAGAGGTTCCCGGGTCATTGTTACAACTTAAGGACTTCGGGGGTTGACGATACATATAAAGTTCATCGGGGTTGGAATTAGATTTCTCTATTTTTATGCCCTTTCCCTTATTATTTTCTTTTGCCTTTTTAAATTCAGTTGGGGTAATTTCTATAACATCATCGGAATTCTCGTCGGAATCCGATTCATCGGAGAATTGGTAATCCTCCCAATATTTTGCTTCCTTGGCGGAAACACCATTGACCATAATTAACCTTGGTCGGTTGGTTGAGGATTTTATTTTACTTAACCGTTTTATTATTTCCCCCACCGGTTCTATTTCTTCATTTGGTTCCGATTCTTCTTCCGGTTCCGATTCTTCTTCCGGTTCCGACTCTTCTTCCGGTTCCTCTTCGGGAACTTGTGAATCAGTCCACGAATCATTCCAATTTACATTTGACTCTTCATTATTATTAGGTGAGTCAATGGGACTTGTTCTAGAGGTAGACATCTATCACATAATATCAAACGCGTTAAGAGATTAATATATCACATAATATTCACATGTTAAAAATATATAGTTTCCAACAAAATTTGTTAAGCAATCATTTTTCAAGTAAACACGGTCGAAGTCCAGACTCACTAATGCATCCTAACAAACTCGATAAGACACACTAATGCAAAATTCTGGTTCTCTAAGACCAACGCTCGGATACCAACTGAAATGTCCCGTTCTTATTGATTAAAAACGTTCCATATTAATTGATTTCGTTGCGAGGTTTTGACCTCTATATGAGACGTTTTTCAAAGACTGCATTCATTTTTAAAACAAACCATAACCTTTATTTCATCAATAAAGGTTTAAAAAAGCTTTACGTAGATTATCAAATAATGATAATCTAAAATATCCTGTTTACACACGACCATTACATAATGGTTTACAATACAAATATGTTACAACAAAATAAGTTTCTTGAATGCAGTTTTTACACAATATCATACAAGCATGGACTCCAAATCTCGTCCTTATTTAAGTATGCGACAGCGGAAGCTCTTAATAATCACCTGAGAATAAACATGCTTAAAACGTCAACAAAAATGTTGGTGAGTTATAGGTTTAACCTATATATATCAAATCATAATAATAGACCACAAGATTTCATATTTCAATACACATCCCATACATAGAGATAAAAATCATTCATATGTTGAACACCTGGTAACCGACATTAACAAGATGCATATATAAGAATATCCCCATCATTCCGGGACACCCTTCGGATATGATATAAATTTCGAAGTACTAAAGCATCCGGTACTTTGGATGGGGCTTGTTGGGCCTGATAGATCTATCTTTAGGATTCGCGTCAATTAGGGTGTCTGTTCCCTAATTCTTAGATTACCAGACTTAATAAAAAGGGGCATATTCGATTTCGATAATTCAACCATAGAATGTAGTTTCACGTACTTGTGTCTATTTTGTAAATCATTTATAAAACCTGCATGTATTCTCATCCCAAAAATATTAGATTTTAAAAGTGGGACTATAACTCACTTTCACAGATTTTTACTTCGTCGGGAAGTAAGACTTGGCCACTGGTTGATTCACGAACCTATAACAATATATACATATATATATCAAAGTATGTTCAAAATATATTTACAACACTTTTAATATATTTTGATGTTTTAAGTTTATTAAGTCAGCTGTCCTCGTTAGTAACCTACAACTAGTTGTCCACAGTTAGATGTACATAAATAAATCGATAAATATTATCTTGAATCAATCCACGACCCAGTGTATACGTATCTCAGTATTGATCACAACTCAAACTATATATATTTTGGAATCAACCTCAACCCTGTATAGCTAACTCCAACATTCACATATAGAGTGTCTATGGTTGTTCCGAAATATATATAGATGTGTCGACATGATAGGTCGAAACATTGTATACGTGTCTATGGTATCTCAAGATTACATAATATACAATACAAGTTGATTAAGTTATGGTTGGAATAGATTTGTTACTAATTTTCACGTAGCTAAAATGAGAAAAATTATCCAATCTTGTTTTACCCATAACTTCTTCATTTTAAATCCGTTTTGAGTGAATCAAATTGCTATGGTTTCATATTGAACTCTATTTTATGAATATAAACAGAAAAGTATAGGTTTATAGTTAGAAAAATAAGTTACAAGTCGTTTTTGTAAAGGTAGTCATTTCAGTCGAAAGAACGACGTCTAGATGACCATTTTAGAAAACATTATTCCACTTTGAGTTTAACCATAATTTTTGGATATAGTTTCATGTTCATAATAAAAATTATTTTCTCAGAATAACAACTTTTAAATCAAAGTTTATCATAGTTTTTAATTAACTAACCCAAAACAGCCCGCGGTGTTACTACGACGTCGTAAATCCGGTTTTACGGTGTTTTTCGTGTTTCCAGGTTTTAAATCATTAAGTTAGCATATCATATAGATATAGAACATGTGTTTAGTTGATTTTAAAAGTCAAGTTAGAAGGATTAACTTTTGTTTGCGAACAAGTTTAGAATTAACTAAACTATGTTCTAGTGATTACAAGTTTAAACCTTCGAATAAGATAGCTTTATATGTATGAATCGAATGATGTTATGAACATCATTACTACCTTAAGTTCCTTGGATGAACCTACTGGAAAAGAGAAAAATGGATCTAGCTTCAATGGATCCTTGGATGGCTCAAAGTTCTTGAAGCAAAATCATGACACGAAAACAAGTTCAAGTAAGATCATCACTTGAAATAAGATTGTTATAGTTATAGAAATTGAACCAAAGTTTGAATATGATTATTACCTTGTATTAGAATGATAACCTACTGTAAGAAACAAAGATTTCTTGAGGTTGGATGATCACCTTACAAGATTGGAAGTGAGCTAGCAAACTTGAAAGTATTCTTGATTTTATGAAACTAGAACTTTTGGAATTTATGAAGAACACTTAGAACTTGAAGATAGAACTTGAGAGAGTTCAATTAGATGAAGAAAATTGAAGAATGAAAGTGTTTGTAGGTGTTTTTGGTCGTTGGTGTATGGATTAGATATAAAGGATATGTAATTTTGTTTTAATGTAAATAAGTCATGAATGATTACTCATATTTTTGTAATTTTATGAGATATTTCATGCTAGTTGCCAAATGATGGTTCCCACATGTGTTAGGTGACTCACATGGGCTGCTAAGAGCTGATCATTGGAGTGTATATACCAATAGTACATACATCTAAAAGCTGTGTATTGTACGAGTACGAATACGGGTGCATACGAGTAGAATTGTTGATGAAACTGAACGAGGATGTAATTGTAAGCATTTTTATTAAGTAGAAGTATTTTGATAAGTGTCTTGAAGTCTTTCAAAAGTGTATGAATACATATTAAAACACTACATGTATATACATTTTAACTGAGTCGTTAAGTCATCGTTAGTCGTTACATGTAAATGTTGTTTTGAAACCTTTAGGTTAACGATCTTGTTAAATGTTGTTAACCCAATGTTTATAATATCAAAATAGATTTTAAATTATTATATTATCATGATATTATGATGTACGAATATCTCTTAATATGATATATATACATTAAATGTCGTTACAACGATAATCGTTACATATATGTCTCGTTTCAAAATCATTAAGTTAGTAGTCTTGTTTTTACATATGTAGTTCATTGTTAATATACTTAATGATATGTTTACATATCATAATATCATGTTAACTATATATATAACCATATATATGTCATCATATAGTTTTTACAAGTTTTATCGTTCGTGAATCACCGGTCAACTTGGGTGGTCAATTGTCTATATGAAACCTATTCCAATTAATCAAGTCTTAACAAGTTTGATTGCTTAACATGTTGGAAACATTTAATCATGTAAATATCAATCTCAATTAATATATATAAACATGGAAAAGTTCGGGTCACTACAATTACGGGGCTGTTGGACATTACGAACCCCTCGTCCCTTTGACGACGTTACAACATGTTGTCTTGTCAATGGCCACAACGGTTATGTTCCACAAGACCAAGGATGGGAAATAGTCTTAGTAAAACCAGAATGCATGACTTGTTTCTGGACTTATGAATTACGTGTTTTTATTGCCTTTGCTGGACGACTTGTGTATTAACTAGGATTGTTGTCACAACTGTTTTGTATCAAAGTTATTGTGTGCTATTGTAACAGACTGAAATCGGGGTTAGAAGTAAGATTACTTAATTACCCTTAGGTTTATATTTGTAGTTAAAATATGCTTTTATTTTAATAATATGTTTATTATTAATTGAATATGTGGTTAAGACCAGTTTGTGACAAGGGTCACAGAGATGGTTTGTTTGTTAAATTTGGACTCCGTTAGGGTTGCCAAATTAAGTGCGAAAGATATCAGATAACTGATAAATACCCGTGTGTTGTGGGGTATGGGTTTTAATACCATCTTAATAGTGTAAACTGCTTCCTTCTTCTCACTTCTAGATAATTCTCAAAACTAGTACGTACCAAACTCTTTCACTCTCAAACCCTAATCTAATCCAAGCTACAAATTGAATTAAGAGGCTTTAGGATCTGAATCTTATCATTCTTGTGATCATTTATCCAGGTTTGTTTGCTTAGATTCGTGATTTAATTCTTATAGAAATGGGTTTGGGTATAAAGTGGGTTTTTGATGAAATTAAGCTTGAATCTTCATGATTTGTGTTTGTTATGTTTAATTGATGTTAGAAATAGTTGCTATATAGTTTATATGATCTAATTATGCTGTGAATTGAGCAAGAACTTGTTAAAAATGATGAATTATGTGTTAGAACTTGAGTTTATGTTAAAGTGTGTATTTTGGGATGAATTAATCCCAAATCTTGATTGTAGATGTTAGATTTTGATGTTTATAGTTGGGAAAAGTGTTTATGTATGATTGGTATGTTTCTTTATGCTTGAATTTGGACTATAAACCTTGAAATCGAGTTTTTTTTGGCTTAAAATCACCAAATCAGCGAAGCTGGTGGTGAAGAAGAAGCTGCTCGAAAAACTCGCTCGAAAACAGTGTTCGAGACTCGCTCGAAAACAGTGCTCGAGAACCTTTTGCTCGAAAATATATCATTGCTTGAAAAACTCGAGTTGCTCAAGAACCTTCTGCTCGAAAAACTCGAGTTGCTCGAGAACCTTCTGCTCGAAAAACTCGAATATGTTCGAAAACTCGAATTTGCTCGAGAACCCCATGTTGCTCGAAAACCTTGCCTGTTATGTGAATATTTTCCGTTGAATGTAAAGTTGTGTATTAATACTTGGATATAATACTAACTTGAGATATTATGTGATGATTCACAGGTGATAAACAAAAAGGTGAAGGCTCAGAAAGATTAGACCTCTGAGAACCTTCAGCTGCTGGTAATCGGTGAGTGGGTCTATCTCCGGATAGAGTATTAAGTAGCTGACACGCTACTTGTTCAGACTCTTTATTACTATATTTATGTTCAGTACGATTACCATGCGTAGTTAGATATTGCCATACTAGTTAGGACGATTGCATGACTATTTATCTATGATCTTATGTGCACACTGTTAGTTTGACACCAACCGAGGCAGCAAGGTTGGGAACCCTCCGAGGCAGCAAGGCAGGGTTGATGTGAGGTCGACAGTGGTAGCCTGGTCGGGTCATGAGTTACTGATTGTTCAGTATAGCATAGAAGGACGCATGTGTTGCGTCTGGACGGTTATGCAGTGAAATCAGTAAAGCGGACTATTGGTAGATTGTAGCTTGATCAACTACGTCATGTGCTCGTACAAGCCGCCGATCCTCATATTGTCAGTTATTGTATGCTAGTTCAGGACGTTAGCATAACTGTGACCCTTGCATGCTCAGTTACTTATGCTTAGTCTGTTAGATAGTATCCATTCACTTAGCTGTGTGCTAATTTCCCCCACATTTCCACCCCTTGCAGGTTTAGGTACTGCTGGTTAGGATGGGTGTTGCTGTTGGGTTGAAGACATGTTTGACTACGTGCCTAACTCTGATGTTTTCTGGTTTTATAATGTTTCACGTAACACCAATATTTTGAAATATTGTAATAACATTAACTAAGCTAAATTGATAACTATGGTTTGTAAATGTTATCTAAGGGTATTTATGCAATTCAGTCTTCCGCTGTGATATATATATATATATATATATATATATATATATATATATATATATATATATATATATATATATATATATATATATATATATATATATATATATATATATATATATATATATATATATATATATATATATATATATATATATATATATATATAAAATCAGGGTGTTACAGCTATATTTCATGGTATATGTATAATAGCGGTATTGTAAGTTTGTAAAATATTGTATAATAGTTTGAACGTGAAATATTATTATAATCAATTTTTCATATAGAATTGTAGTAGTTGAATTGTATATTAGCTACTAAGTATGAAATTAACGGGTAGGTACTACCCGAATTAAAACTATAAAAAGCTAATATGAAGAAAAAGCTTTAATAAATGAGTTCATACTATGCTACGAAATACTATTGACTACTCTTAATATTCTATATGATTAACTTAATTCTTTTGGGCTATTTTTGAAGGAAATGGCACCGACGGCTCATAAATTAAGTTAATGAAAGATTTCTTGAGCTTAGATGATTACTTGGATTGGATTAGAAAGCTTGGAAGTAATCTTGCACACTCGATTGTATTCTTGATTTTATGAAACTAGAATTTATTGAATTTATGAAGAACACTTAGAACTTGAAGATAGAACTTGAGAGAGATCAATTAGATGAATAAAATTGAAGAATGAAAGTGTTTGTAGGTGTTTTTGGTGGTTGGTATATGGATTAGATATAAAGGATGTGTAAGTTTGTTTTCATGTAAATAATTCATGAATGATTTATAATATTTTTTGTAATTTTGTGAGATATTTCATGCTAGTTGCCAAATGATAGTTCCCACATGTTTAATGACTCACATGGGCTGCTAAGGAGCTGATGATTGAGTGTATATACCAATAGTATATACATCTTAGAAGCTGTGTATCGTACGAGTACGAATACGGGTGCATACGAGTAGAATTGTTGATGAAAATGAATGAGGATGTAATTGTAAGTATTTTTGTTAAGTAGAAGTACTTTGATATATGTCATGAAGTCTTCCAAAAGTGTATTAATATGTAACATCCCGCGTTTTTTCGTTAAATTTATTTTTAACACTGTCTTTTTTTTTAAAATAATATCTTTCGTTATTTAAATTCGTGGTTTCCATTGACTAACGTTCATAATATTCCCATTATTTAATTATAACATCACTCATTTACTCGAGCGTTTTTAAAATATTCGTTTGGTTAATTCCCGCACCCGCTTTGAAACTTGAGGGACCAAAGTTGGCTAGTGGGCAAACTAGTTGACTAGGTCAACTAGTCAACCCACCACTACCACCGCTCATTCAATCCCACCTCTCTTTCTCTTTTTCTCTCTACTTCCATTATTGGAACTCAAACACTAAATTCACAAATTCATCATCCAAATTCGATCTAGGAAGCTTACAACAAAACAAATTACATATTTGGAATCCTCTCTTCATCCTCAACAATTTGATACCAACTTCATCTCGTTTGGGTAACATTTCTAAAACTCTAGATTTCTCTAAATTCGTGTTTTTGACTTGAAATGGTGTTAGTTAGTGTCTATGGCTCGTGTCTAGCATGAATATATGATTTAATTGCTCGATCTTGTTGTTTTGCATAAACTATCATGAACTTGAAATGGGTTTGTTTAATCTTGAGTTTTGAGTGATTAAATGTTGTTTAAATGATAAAGTTCATGTATTAAATGTGTTACTAGCATCATTAGCTTCAATTTGATGTGTTGGTTGATTTAGAAAAGCTTCATTTGCAAAATGGTTGAATTCATGATTTTGGTTAGGGTTTGATGAACTTTAAAACGAACTTTTGACGCATTGAATGCTATGAAATGTTATTAGTTAGTGATTAGTTATATTGTATGTTTCATTACCTTCAAAACGGCGTATCGAATGTGTAAATTGGTTTCCCGAGTCAAGAAATGCGTTTTGTGAACTCGAAACTTTGATTTTGAAAGTTTAATGAACATTTGATGAGGTTTTCATTGTTGTTAATGATGGATTTGATTCATGAAATGTGTTTAGTTGTGTTCCTCTTTAAATTACCTTTCCAACGATATAAGATACATGTTTTGAGTGTTAACGAGTCAAAAGTTACGTTTGTTTGAAGTTTGGTTCGAGCCTACACTTAAAACTGCCCAGCATTTTTTCTAGTGTTAAGCCGCGGCGCGGCTCCTCTAGCCACGGCGCGGCTTAAAGCGTGGAAATGCGGCTGTCCAAAATTTCCAATTTTCGTAAAAATCTAACTATGCTACGCAACTCCGATTGACATGAAACTTGGCCAACATGCTTATATATGGATTCTAAGCTTAGAAAAATTGTCCGAGACCCGACCCGAACACGTTGACTTTTTCGTTGACTTTGACTAAATTTTGACTTTTAGTCAAACTTAACCAAACACTTATGCAATCCTTCTAATCTTCTTTTACACTTGTTTCTTGCATGAAACTTGACAACGTGATTCACATGCTATATAATCGAGTCGTAACGAGCCATAGGACTAATTGAACACATTTCTCCCGACCTTGTATCGTAACCGGTTAATTGATACAACTTACTTGTTTAGGTCAAGGCTAAGCAACAATCATGCATACGTTTACTTTGTGAAGTACTTTTATACTCGTGCACTCGAGGTGAGATCATAGTCCCACTTTTACTCTTTTGAACTTATATTTGGGATGAGAAAACATAAACTTTTCTTTTAACTAAGTGAACACAAGTACATGAAAACAAACATTCTACATACGAGTTTAGAACAAAATCCTCAATTCGATTATCATTAGTTACACTTGCAGGGTGTAAGTGTAGGTGTGAACTTATGTTGTATGGCCATATGGGTTTGATAAACCCTCACTTCGGATGGTTCGCTACCGTCTATGGGTGAAATATATTTTCGAGAAACAGTGTATGTTCTAACACTATTGTGATGGAGTTCTATGGAAGGAAACGTTAAGCCTTGATAATTGGGTGCTCGTGAATATTAACTTTTAGAATGTATTACTATTTTATCAATGTTGCAAATCTTGTGGTTCGACTTACTTTTACTCACTTACTTACTTAAACCTATGATTTCACCAACGTTTTCGTTGACAGTTTTCTCTATGTTTTCTCAGGTTCATACTTGGTTACTTGTTACATGCTTCCGCTCTCTTTGATTACTTGATTGGAGTCAACCATGCATGCATACGCTAGGGATAGCACTTTTGGATTCAAACTTTTGTCTACATACTTACGCTATTTATAGCAACTGGGATTTTAAACTAATTATGTCGCGAGTTATTTCATTCATACTTTATAACTTTTGTAAACTTAAACATATTGTCGATCCGTTTGGTAAACTAAACTTTGCAAGTTTTGTACATTTCAAATGAATGGGACATAATTTTGGTCAAACGAGTCTCTTATAGGGACTACGACCACGTAACGGGACCTCAGTTAGCGACCCCGTCAATGACATTTTTGGTCGGATCGTTACAGATGGTATCAGAGCGTTGGTTGTAGGGATCTAGGATGTGCATTAGTGTGTCTAACAGAGTCGTTAGGATGCATTAGTGAATCTAGACTACAACCGGATAGTTAGCCATTGCATTCTGACATACATTCGCTATAGATAGCACTTACTTGACTACTTGTGCATTATACTTGAATCATTCTTAGGAAAACTTTTTAATGGTACCCAACCTTCATCATACGAATCCGTACTCTACCACTTTCTGATAACACATGTAAATTCGAGATTCATACGCGTACGGATGACCACGACTTCATTAGTCACTCTAGTGCGGGAACTCTGACGCCTTGGTTGTTATCCACCCCGTCTCAGCTTACTATCCACAAGTGTTGTAAAGTTACCACCACTACTCTAGATGAGTATCGTCATCACTATTTATCACTACGGTTGCGTACTACTCGTTATCATGATTCGTTATACTTCCCGTACCGAAATACATTATTGTTAGACTTAAACCGCGTTGACGTGAACAATCATTTATACACTTCCCTCGGGAAACGCATCTTCAGAGTTGCACTAATTCTTTCGATTCAATACGAGTCACGTTAGAGACGTCGTTACATTTTGTTCATTTTAGATCTTCACGATGACACGAACATGAATCTATGGAGTGATGTGGGAATGGAGGTATGAGTTAGCATAATATAACGACACTCGATCAACGTGGTTATATTACGGTAAGTCATACCAAAGTTCTAATGACACGTGATGGTGGTTAGACTCGATCAACCTAATCACCACCATGTGCCATGTACATGACTTCATCTTTTCATGTTTGGACATCTGAAAACTCCGAAAGTACTGACAACAACCATACCGGGGACATACCTTCGATTATTGTCGAACTATATTTATGCTTCCGAATGAATGACGAATTCTTTCGACTTCAAACATATATTACACGTGTATACTATCTCGTCCTCGCACAGTCTTATTGATTAACTACAATTTACTCGTTATGCTCACATCGGGGCAGAAAATTCTCTTGCATCACCCTCATATTTCCGGTTCAGGAAATCTTTTATTCTAAACTCTCAATGGAGAGAGAGACTCTCCACGTTATACTAGTATTCGCCTCGAGGGTGAATAGTCCCGACGAACGTTTTTGGAAACCGATAAATCTTCCGCGACGCGAATTTCTTGAGAAATTTGTTCTAACTAACGTTTTCGAGTCCTAACGGACTTGTTCAAACATACCTTACAGAAATGTACCTCGTTTCAGATCGAGATTCTCGTTTCACTTCTAGATTTCGGAGTGCCTTACAAAAAGCCTCGGGACCACGTTTAGACATGAGTACCGCATATCATCCACAACCCGACGGACCCAACAAACACATGATTCCAACCTTGGGAAAACATACCACGAACTTGTATTTTTATCCTTTAGACGATTCCCCTTACAATGATGGTTATCATTCGAGTCTTAACGTCACACCTTTTGAAATCTTATATGACCGAAAACGTCATTCTCCTTTGTCGAACCACGTAAACAATGATCAATTCACCGGGCCCGAGTTTATTCAGGAACGACCGAGAAAATTATTCAAATCCTAGAAAGTCTCGAGACGGCCCGTAGTCGCCAAGGGAGCTATGCCGATGTTAGACGTAAACATTTTGGATTCCAAGTGGGTAACCGTGTAACGTTAAAAGCCGCACCTTGAAAAGGTGTAATCCGTTTCGGGAAACGTATAAAGCTAAATCCGTGATATTTTGATCCTTTTGAAATCTTGGAGTGTTTTGGACCCGTTGCTTGTCGTTTAGAATTTCTGACTCATTTGAGTCTTCGTTCATCCTACATTCTATGTATCAACTTAAAGACGTGTTTTGCGAAACAAGAACTTGTTATTCCTTTTCGATGAGCTTACTAACGACGATAAACTTCATTTCCTAGGAGGACCGGTTGAAACTATGAATCGTGAAACCAATCTCCAATACAACGTAAAATCCCGACCGTCAAAGTTCGTTGAAATGCCCAAGGGAGTACCTTCACTTATTCGTAGAATTTACAACATAAAAGTTTCGAAGAAGATACAACAACTACTATCTCCAACTAAATTTCGGGACGAAATTTCTTTTAAGGTGTAGGTAATGTAACATCCCGCGTTTTTCCGTTAAATTTATTTTTAACACTGTCTTTTTTTTTTAAAATAATATCTTTCGTCATTTAAATTCGTGGTTTCCATTGACTAACGTTCATAATATTCCCGTTATTTAATTATAACATCACTCGTTTACTCGAGCGTTTTTAAAATATTCGTTTGGTTAATTCCCGCACCCGCTTTGAAACTTGAGGGACCAAAGTTGGCTAGTGGGCAAACTAGTTGACTAGGTCAACTAGTCAACCCACCACTACCACCGCTCATTCAATCCCACCTCTCTTTCTCTTTTTCTCTCTACTTCCATTATTGGAACTCAAACACTAAATTCACAAATTCATCATCCAAATTCGATCTAGGAAGCTTACAACAAAACAAATTACATATTTGGAATCCTCTCTTCATCCTCAACAATTTGATACCAACTTCATCTCGTTTGGGTAACATTTCTAAAACTCTAGATTTCTCTAAATTCGTGTTTTTGACTTGAAATGGTGTTAGTTAGTGTCTATGGCTCGTGTCTAGCATGAATATATGATTTAATTGCTCGATCTTGTTGTTTTGCATAAACTATCATGAACTTGAAATGGGTTTGTTTAATCTTGAGTTTTGAGTGATTAAATGTTGTTTAAATGATAAAGTTCATGTATTAAATGTGTTACTAGCATCATTAGCTTCAATTTGATGTGTTGGTTGATTTAGAAAAGCTTCATTTGCAAAATGGTTGAATTCATGATTTTGGTTAGGGTTTGATGAACTTTAAAACGAACTTTTGACGCATTGAATGCTATGAAATGTTATTAGTTAGTGATTAGTTATATTGTATGTTTCATTACCTTCAAAACGGCGTATCGAATGTGTAAATTGGTTTCCCGAGTCAAGAAATGCGTTTTGTGAACTCGAAACTTTGATTTTGAAAGTTTAATGAACATTTGATGAGGTTTTCATTGTTGTTAATGATGGATTTGATTCATGAAATGTGTTTAGTTGTGTTCCTCTTTAAATTACCTTTCCAACGATATAAGATACATGTTTTGAGTGTTAACGAGTCAAAAGTTACGTTTGTTTGAAGTTTGGTTCGAGCCTACACTTAAAACTGCCCAGCATTTTTTTCTAGTGTTAAGCCGCGGCGCGGCTCCTCTAGCTACGGCGCGGCTTAAAGTGTGGAAATGCGGCTGTCCAAAATTTCCAATTTTCGTAAAAATCTAACTATGCTACGCAACTCCGATTGAAATGAAACTTGGCCAACATGCTTATATATGGATTCTAAGCTTAGAAAAATTGTCCGAGACCCGACCCGAACACGTTGAATTTTTCGTTGACTTTGACTAAAGTTTGACTTTTAGTCAAACTTAACCAAACACTTATGCAATCCTTCTAATCTTCTTTTATACTTGTTTCTTGCATGAAACTTGACAACGTGATTCACATGCTATATAATCGAGTCGTAACGAGCCATAGGACTAATTGAACACATTTCTCCCGACCTTGTGTCATAACCGGTTAATTGATACAACTTACTTGTTTAGGTCAAGGCTAAGCAACAATCATGCATACGTTTACTTTGTGAAGTACTTTTATACTCGTGCACTCGAGGTGAGATCATAGTCCCACTTTTACTCTTTTGAACTTATATTTGGGATGAGAAAACATAAACGTTTCTTTTAACTAAGTGAACACAAGTACATGAAAACAAACATTCTACATATGAGTTTAGAACAAAATCCTCAATTCGATTATCATTAGTTACACTTGCAGGGTGTAAGTGTAGGTGTGAACTTATGTTGTATGGCCATATGGGTTTGACAAACCCTCACTTCGGACGGTTCGCTACCGTCTACGGGTGAAATATATTTTCGAGAAACAGTGTATGTTCTAACAATATTGTGATGGGGTTCTATGGAAGGAAACGTTAAGCCTTGATAATTGGGTGCTCGTGAATATTAACTTTTAGAATGTATTACTATTTTATCAATGTTGCAAATCTTGTGGTTCGACTTACTTTTACTCACTTACTTACTTAAACCTATGATTTCACCAACGTTTTCGTTGACAGTTTTCTATATGTTTCCTCAGGTTCATACTTGGTTACTTGTTACATGCTTCCGCTCTCTTTGATTACTTGATTGGAGTCAACCATGCATGCATACGCTAGGGATAGCACTTTTGGATTCAAACTTTTGTCTACATACTTACGCTATTTATAGCAACTGGGATTTTAAACTAATTATGTCGCGAGTTATTTCATTCATACTTTATAACTTTTGTAAACTTAAACATATTGTCGATCCGTTTGGTAAACTAAACTTTGCAAGTTTTGTACATTTCAAATGAATGCGACATAATTTTGGTCAAACGAGTCTCTTATAGGGACTACGACCACGTAACGGGACCTCAGTTAGCGACGCCGTCAATGACGTTTTTGGTCGGGTCGTTACATAATACATCTTAATACACTACATGTATATACATTTAACTGAGTCGTTAAGTCATCGTTAGTCGTTATATGTAAGTGTTGTTTCGGAACCTTTAAGTTAACGATCTTGTTAAATGTAATTGATCCATTGTTATTACACTTAAATGAGATGTTAAATTGTTATGTTAACATGTTAACATGGTGTATTAATATATCTTAATATCATATAAATATGTGTAAAATACTATTACAACGATAATCGTTACATATATGTATTGTTTCGAAATCCTTAAGTTAGTAGTCTCATCTTACTCGTGTAGTTCATTGTTAATACGCTTAATGATATATGTAATTATCATTTCATGATCGTAAACATAGTGTATTAATATCTTAACATGATACATATGTATTTAGTAAGACGTTATTGTAACGATAGCCATTATATATATCGTTTCACGTTTCTTAATTCACTACTTTCATTTTATATATATAACTCATTGTTAATGTACTTGGTGAGATACTTACTCATCATAATATCATGTTAAATATATATATATATATATATATATATATATATATATATATATATATATATATATATATATATATATATATATATCTATATATATCATGTTGTTTTTTCAAGTTTTAACGTTCGTGAATTGCCGGTCAACTTGGGTGGTCAATTGTCTACATGAAACTCATTTCAATAAATCAAGTCTTAACAAGTTTGATTGCTTAACATGTTGGAAACATTTAATCATGCAAATATAGTTTTCATTTAATATATAATTATGGAAAAGTTTGGGTCACTACAAGCTTGCGTTACCAAGTATATAATATGTACGGCGATTTAAGTGGCCCAACTAGAATAGCAAGTACTCGGCCCAATATGCCTCGGCCCAACAGAAATTTCGTAACCCAATTACACAAGCCCACTTAGATAACTAATTGGCCCAATATTTAGAACTTGTTTTGGTGTCCTGTAATCACGAAGCAAAGTCGACAAACAAAACTAAAAGAGTTTCGATTTAACACACCAACCATCATCATCTATTGTCATTCGTGATTTCTTCATCATCCCCATAATAATATATCATCAACATCTTCATCACCATCGTCACAGTTATCATCATATCATCATCGTATCTCGATCATCTTCTTGATCGAATCACCCACCATCGTCATCATCGTATCACGTAATCTTTATCATATAACTTTATCACCATTAATTCGTTATTACTTCATCATCAACATACTTTATTACAATCATTCGAACAGTAAATCACCATCGTTATCATCATCTTCATCACGTGGCATCACCATCATCAACATCGTAACTCTTTCACTGTTTATCTTTCTTCCCAGCTGAAACAGTAATATCGATAGCTACACACTAGGAAAAGAAAAATACAAAGGTGGGATGTTGGGTTGTACTCGATCAAGAAATGGTTTTTAACAATATATGATCTGGGTCTGATTGAAACTGAAACCAAAACAGTAGCATCTACGGTTGCAATAGGGTTTTGTTTGACAGAACATAACTGAATCGTAGGTGGTAATGGTGACGGTTTTTAGAGGCTGTTATGGGTTTGTTTCACAGCTACAGTTAGCAGCAAAAAGGGTGACGTACGGTTATGGTTGAAACTCGATTGAAACAGAAATAAAATACACGATGTAGTTGTGGGTGGTTCTATGGTGGTGATGGTGGTGGTTTGATTGATCGAACTATGATTAAAACTAGAGAGATGATAGATAGAGAGAGGAATGAAGGCGATGGATTAGTGGTGGTGATTGTAGGGTGGTAGTGGTTGGTGATCAACGAAGAACAAGCGATCGGTGGTGGTGTCCATAATGGAGTGGTGGTTAAGTGGTGTTTCACGGCATACAAAAACATAGCGGCAGGCGGCGGTTGTGACCGGTTGCGATGGAGGTGCGTCGGGGATGAAAGATTGGGAGGATGGTGGTGATTTGTTGGATGGTTCAATCATGTATATGCAATGAATATATGATATGCATATGTAATATTCTTGGTGCAATAAAATCAAAAGTAAAAACAGTAATCAAATGTAATTCAAATTAAGCACAGTGAATTGTAATAGTATAGCAGCCGGGTGATTGTATTTTTGTGCCGACAGTTTACACGGACTGTGCTATATCGCGAAATCAGTGGCGGATAAGAGTGTTCAGAAAAATCCCATATTTTAAAATTAACTATATTTATTTATTTTGGTCATTATGGTATAAAATTAGATCATTAACTATTAAAAAAAAATTACATTAATTATTCACTCCCAACTCCAAGTAAAATATAAAAAGTTTTAAAATTCAACAAATAGTTCCTAAATACATTTTTAATAAGCCTAAAATTTATATTACTCATTTTCGGATCACCGTTTATTTTAAAATCACATAAGTTCGTTTATAACTTGTTTATTATCAATCAAATGATAATTGAGTGTTACTATCATTTTTCAAATAAATTCGAAATTATATATATATATATATATATATATATATATATATATATATATATATATATATATATATATATATATATATATATATATATATATAGAATATAGATACTTTTTAAATAATAATCATTAAAAATATCTTATTGTTATTTTACTTTACATAAATAAATTTTAGTAACAACAACATACAATATTTAAAATTATGTTTCCAATTATTATATATATATATATATATATATATACATATCAAGTTATAATTAATTGTTCGTGAATCGTCGGAACTGGTCGAAGGTCAATTGAATACATAAATATAGTTCCAAAATTTTCGGGACTCAACATTATAGACTTTGCTTATCGTGTCGGAAATATATAAAAATCAAGTTTAAATTTGGTCGAAAATTTCCGGGTCGTCACAAAAAAAAAAAACTCACAAACATGTATCTTAGGTTCACAAAAGCAGCAGTAAATTATATTCGTTAATGTTAATTTACATATATAAGTCGTTGAATCCATTGTCATCTACATGCAATTTTCAGAATATAATATCATCATCTTCTATATATAACTCGCTTAATCCATTGCCATCAACCTGCAACACTTACAATTTAACAAAAGCAAACATAGGTTCTAAATCTTAACACTTCCATATATATTTTTAATGAAAAGAAAAATGAAATTACCGTATAATAAACAGAGATTTTGGAGATGCAGTTGCGGATTTTGTTATTGTGTACCATCGATCTACTGCTAATTTCGCTGTTGTGTTCCATCGATAGATCTGCTAGGCCTGGTTGTGGTACTTTATTGTAGAGAATTGAAGATGAAAGTTTAATTGCGGAGAGAAGAAAATGAGATGGTCATGTGCTGGAGATTAGAAAGAGGATAAGTTTTAATTAACTTTCTCATTTAATCATAAATCATGTGGATGAGATGAAATGTGAGAAACAATTGGAGTTTTTCAACTTTTTAGACACAACCTGCTCAAAAGCAAATAACATGGTGACCGATTTTTTTAAAAGGGGTTTGGAAAAGTGGAAACCGGTGTTTAATAAGGAACCGGATTCTAATATAGGCTTTCGGGACCGGTTTTTAAAAAAAATCGCTTCCCCATTTCCGTAAAAAAAGGAACCCGTTTCATTTACCTTTAGAAACCGGTTTTAAGCTACTACCCACAAAACCGTTTTGCAAAAGGGGTTTTTATACTCTTTTTTGTAGTAGTGCAAAAGAATACAATTTAATAACGTCTACTAAAGAGCTACTACTACAAAACAAATATTTAAACATGATGTCGTTTCGAAATCACCATAAAGCCCAAAGTAAGGTGACCGCGACCGCATAAACCCAATTCTTGGAGTTAATCGAAGCTTGTAAGTCCTCGATCCAACTAGTGAAGTCTTCCCAAGTGGTGACAACCGGCATATTACAATTAGTCCATATACGAATTTTACGTCAAACATTCGATGCCAAAGAACATCAGAAAAAGAGATGGTTACGGTCTTCCACTCCGTTATTACACACCGGACACACGACAGAGTTTAAATCTATGCCTCTCGCAAATAAATTCCAACGAAGTCGGATATAATCTAATTTGAAACGCAACAAAAAAAATGTTAATTTTTCCTAGTAAGAACTTGAACCAAAATGTTTTAGCTTGTGAAGCTGGTAACATAGCTTGATCCATACACATTTTAGCAGTTTTAAGCGTGTAAGATTGTTCCGAATTCAGAGTACATACCCAAGTATTATCATGATTTATGAACCATACGGGCCGCAGCTCATTAGAAAGCAACGTGAGGGATTTGATGTTCCTGGCACCAATATCATCTCGAGCAGGGGTGTTAATTAAATGGTTCCACCCAAAAATAAAACGGTACCAAATAATTTGGGTAAAACGGACTTGGCTAATCTGGATATGGTTTGGATCGGTTTTAGATTTAAAAATTCATATTTGGTTTTTACCTGAATAAACTAATTAATTTAATTCTATGTTTTTATGTTTTATTTACTCGTAATATAATATATTACTGTGTACTAGAGTTAAATATACAAAAACTTTAAATCTCAGTCTTTGTAAGTTATATACTCTTTCAATTCAATTGTCTATCTAGAGAAACTTAAAATCTTATATGCAACAACAACAACAACAACAAAACCCAATACCACATAAATTGTGTATTGGGGAGGTGAGATGTAGACAATCCTTCCCCTATCCGAGAATAAAGACAAGTCATTTCTCCACCCACAGTGAAAACACTCTCAAAAGTAGAGAAAGTCATCCCTCTCTCTATTCGACGGATGGAGATATTGCTTTCGAGTGGACCTCCGGCCAATAAGTAGAAAAAAACTTTAAAAAAATTAAGTAAAACTAAAAATAAAATTGAGACGCCATGAAAATGATAAAATCAAATTTTCATGGGTTTTAAAACCTGTCTGAAATTTAATTTAGGCTCTAAGAGTTAGTCAAGTCGCCAATAAATCGACGATTGCTGTCGACTCAATAACTAGAGCTGTATTAAAATGTTATATGGTATGCCTTATTTTGTTCTTTGTTAATGTTTACTTTTTAGAATTTTCACCGTGAATGAAATTTATCTACTATTTGTTTATAGTTTTATACGAATCGAAGTCATGAAACTTTGAATACGAGTTTTCTATAATTAATTTTTTCATTCATATATCACTTTGACATGGTAAAAAGAAGTGAAGATTGTGCATAATTCGTTTTTTTACATATCACTTTTTCATCATAGATTATATTATGATTTGGTTTAGTGGTGAATCGATCCATATAAACCAAATTTTTATTTGTCAGATTGGTTTGGTTTTAATAAATTTGATTTGTTTATTGGTGGTCAATTTTTTTTATTAAAAAACCAACTAATTCAAACTGGTTAAACCAATTAAACCCAAAATCAACCGAATATACACCCCTAATCTCGAGTCCACGTCCATTTCCATTAACCGTAAACCCTTTTCTAGGCAACAGTACCATCTTTAAGAACATCCCGGTGATACAGTCTATTATAACAATTTGCGAGGCAATCATGGCCCAAGCATAAATCATGACAAAATTTAATACCATATCCATCTCCCAACTTCATCTTGAAAATGTTAAGAAATCTAGGTGAGCCTAACAAGAACTTGATAACCCTAGTTATCAAACCCACCGTGCAACAAACAAATAAACACCAACACAAATAAAGATAAGAACAAGAAACGTAAAGAACAAGGAATTAACGTGGTTATGTCCAATCATTTGAATCAAACGAATTGGTTTAATCCACGGCCAAACAGAGAGAATTTTATTAGTAATTTTGTAGTTTGGGTTTAGGGTTACAATAAGATGTATTTATAGGCATACAACAACTTAAGGAGCAAGGAAAAAACGAATCTAGAAGTTTCCTTCCCGTCAGACCAAGGCCGCGGCGCGCCCAGGAGGGGCCGCGTCGCGCCTCCAAGTGTAAACGCGAGACAGAAGAAACTTCAAAACTGGAACACCTGATTGCACGTAGTCCGCGTCGCGCCAAGAAGGGCCGCGGCGCGCCTCTATCTGTATCCGAACTTCTCCTTTTGTTTTGATATCCTTCACACATCCAACAGAAAACGTTAGCAGGAAGAAGATAGTCATTAACAGTTTTAGAACAAGTATTAACAATAGAAACCCACGCGTTGTTTCCATGCGTTTGATGAAATACCTCGGCATGAATCGGTTTCACTATCCTAACCCAAAAATGATTCGGACACGTCAAGTACCGCCACCTCCATTTAAGAATTATAGCAAGGTTAAATCCCTTTAAACTACCTACATTCAATCCGCCATTATCAAGAGAAGATAAAACCATATCCCATTTAACCATGCCATTTTTCTTGTAGAACCACTACCACCCCAAAAAAATCTTGCCCAAACAACCTCGAGTTTTTTTAACAACAGTAACCGGACATGTAAAGATAGACATCGAGTATGTCCCGAGACTTCCCATAACCGATTTTAGGAGTGTCAATCTTCCACCCGAAGAAATAAGATTAGCCTTCAAGTAGAGAGTCTCTTATTAAACTTGTCTACCAAATCCGACCAACTCGAAACTCTTTTCATATTCAACCCCATAGGGATTCCCAGATATCTGGTAGGAAAAAAGTATCGGATTGACATTGTAGGTAAACTTGTCTATCAAGTATCATTGTATTTCTTAAGCAACTTGGTTGAAGGGTTTAATACTAAAATATATGTTTCTTTACTACAAGAAGATATTGTTAGGGTGCAAACCTATCCCACATAGGAGGGAGACAAAAACAAATATATGTATATAAGTCTAAGGAGAAGTCCCTCTAATACCAGTTGATTTTAGAAAAAGGATGGACTGTTGGGCTTATATTGCAGGACATTGTGTTTGGGCTATGCGATCTTACAAATGGCATCAGTGTAACATCCCGCCTTTTTCCATTTATTTTTCCGTTATACTAATATAAAGTCCGTTATATGTTTATAACATCTCCCGTTGATACGCGTTTTAAATTATCTCGTTTAGGTAATTCCCGCACCCGAACGAAAGTTGAGGGACTAAACTTGACAAGGGATCAAACCCTTGACTAGGTCAAAGGGTCAAACCCCTTTCACCCATTCATTACCATCTCCCTATCTCTCTCTCTTTCTCTCTAGCAAGAACACACCCAATTTCCTTTCTCATTCATTCATCATCTAAATCCGGATTAGGGAGCTAGCAACCAAATAAATTACATATTCGTGATCCTCTCTTCATCCTCTTCATTTTGGTACCAACTTCATCTCATTTGGGTAACTTTCTAAAATCACTAGATTTTGTGTTCTTGATGTTTTTAACTTATAAAAGTGTTAATTAGTGTCTATGGCTCAAGTCTAACATGAATATATGATTTATATGCTCGATCTCGTTGTTTTAGTGTAACTAGCATGAACTTGAATTTTGGTGTGTTGTTCTTGAATTTTGGATGATCATATGTTGTTAGATGTTGAAAGTTGATGTTTTAATTGTGTTACTAGCATCACTAGCTTCAATTTGATGTGTAGGTTGCCTTAGAAAACTTCATGAGCTTGATTATTGATTTTTGGTGGAATTGAGTTAGGGTTTGAAGAACTTGAAGTGATTATTTGATGCGTTGATTGCCATGAATTGTTGTTAGTAAGTTGTTAGTTGTATTGTATGCTCCATTACCTACAAAATGACATGTCACATGTATGCATTGAATGCCCAAATCATTAAATGTGCATTGGTGAGTTTGAAGCATTAATGTGGGCATTGAATGATCACTTGGTTGGAAAACTCGGTTGTTACAAATGAGGTTTTTGATTGTTAAATTGTGTTTAGTTGCATTCTATGTCAAAAGAGCTTTCCAACGATATAAGGTGCGAGTCCTAAGTGTTTGTGGTTTGCGTTTTATGCTTATTTGAAGTTTGGATCAAGTTGGACAAGTGAAACAGACCAGGCACCAGCACCCGCCTATTGTCGCGGCGCGACAGAAGGGTGCCGCGGCGCGGCATAAGCCGTGCCCAGCTTCTGTCTCCGGTGTCCATTTTATGGAAAATGTTTGGCATACTACGGACCTCCGATTCACATGAAACTTGTTCTAACATGTTCATATATGATTAAAAACCTCAGAAAAATAGTTCGGAACCCGACCCGAACGTGTTGACTTTCGTTGACTTTGACCGACCAAAGTTTGACTTTCAATCAAACTTAACCAAATATTTGTGCAATCGTTCTAACATGTTTTTATACTTGTACCTTGCATGAAACATGACAATTTGATTCACATGCTATTATGATCGAGTCTTAACGAGCCATAGGACTAATTGAACATCTTTGACCTATCGTGTTTACCGTTATTGATACAACCTATATGTTTAGGTCAAGACTAGCTTTGTCTTTGCACGCGTCTACTTGTTGAAGTACTTTATTAACTCTTGCACTCAAGGTGAGATCATAGTCCCACTTTTACTCTTTTTGAACTTATATTTGGGATGAGAAAACATAAACGATTCTTTTGAACTACGTGAACACAAGAACGGGAAAACAAACATTCTACATACGAGTTTAGAACAAAAATCCTCAATTCGATTATCATTAGTTACACTTGCCGGGTGTAAGCGAGAACTTATGTTATATGGCCATATGGGTTGACAACCCTCATCTTTGACGGTTCGCTACCGTCTACGGATGAAATATATTTTCGAGAATCAGTGTTTGTTCTAGCACTAAGTGATGGGGTATACAATGGAAGGAATGTTAAGCTTTGATAATTGGGTGCTCGTGAAACAAACTTTTGGAATGTATTACTATTATTTCATTGATGCAAATCTTGTGGTTCACTTGTACTTACTTACTTAAACCTATGATTTCACCAACGTTTTCGTTGACAGATTTCTATGTTTTTCTCAGGTCCTTGAACGATACATGATACATGCTTCCGCTCATTATTTTGATACTTGCATTGGATGTCGAGTATATATGCATACATGGAGCGTCTTTTGGATACTTATAAATTGTGTCGCATAAGTTTCATTTGTACTTAAAACTATGTATCGTAACTTGTGGTGGAACTATTCTTGTAAACTTGAACAACCTTTACATTTGAAATGAATGCGACATATCTTTTGGTCAAACGTTGTTTTAAAGACTTATGACCACGTAACGGGACCTAAGTAGACGGCGCCGTCAATGACGATTTGGTCGGGTCGCTACAGATGGTATCAGAGCGTTGGTTGTAGGGATTTAGAGTTCATTGGTGTCAACCTCGAGTCATAGGGTACATTGGTGAGTCTAGACTACAACCGGCATATAGACTTGAAGTAGGAATTACTTGACTACTTGTGCATTTATACTCGAACGCTTCTACTCATATCTACTCTTAGTTCATCTTAATCTCACGTTGTTTAATTTGATTGACACGCCACCTTGACTATATGAAATGATGTCGAATGCACATATGAATCAGGGTAATATAATTTCCGGGATTATATTACGGTGACTCATATGAACGTTCCGACATTATGACATAAAGAATTTAAGGCGAGTCAAGGAAAATTTTCTCTTTATCTTTATTCTATATCACGGTTAGTATTATTGAAAATACTAATCAATGATATTCTTGTGTCTTGAAGAAACAATGGCTCCTCGTCGTGTACGCCGCAATGAAACTCCCGAACAAGCTCTCGAACGGATGATAGCTACCGCCGTAGATGCGGCCATGGCCGGTCACTCATCCAACAACAATAATAATAACAACCACAACAACAACAACAACAACAATGGAGCCGGAAACTCAAACGAGGGATGCTCCTATAAAGCTTTCATGGGGTGCAAACCTCACACTTTTGATGGAACCGGGGGACCTGTCGTGCTCACCCGATGGTTTGAGCAAACGGAAGCCGTCTTTAGCATAAGCGGTTGTCGGGACCAAGACAAGGTCAAATACTCCACTCACACTTTCTCCGGAATTGCTCTAACATGGTGGAACACCTATGTTCAATCGGTGGGTACCGATGAAGCTCATGCCCTCTCTTGGGCCGATCTAAAGGAAAAGATGATTGTTGAATATTTTCCGCGCGAAGAAACCCGAAAGCTTGAGGAAGAACTAAGAGCTTTGAAAGCGGTCGGAAACGATCTTAAAGCTTATAATCAACGCTTCGCCGAACTATCCTTGATGTGTCCTAATCTTGTTAACCCCGAATCTCAAAGGATTGAGCTCTACATGCTCGGTCTTCCAAAAAGCATCAAACAAGGGGTGATGTCATCCAAACCCACTACTCATCAAGCCGCTATGAACATGGCTCGCCAACTAATTGAAACGGTTGACGAAATCGTAGTTCCGGCACCTAAGGCCGAGGATAAGTCGGGCGGCAACAAAAGAAAGTGGGAACCCTCCCAATCAAGCAACAACAACTTTGCTAAGAAGCCTTACACCTCCGACGGCAAGAGGGGTTATGCCGGGAACCTACCTCTTTGCAACAAATGCAACAAACATCACTTTGGTGAATGTGGCAAGTTAATTTGCCACCGGTGCCAAGGAGTTGGTCATAAGGCCAACGATTGTAAAAGTGCCACTCCCGTTGCTCGAAAGTGGCCCAATGCACCAAAGACGGGCACTTGTTACGAATGTGGTCAAACGGGTCATTATAGAAATGCATGCCCGAAAAGGAAAGATAACACCAATACGCGCGGCCGAGCTTTCAACATCAACACCGAGGAAGCCCGGGATGACACTGAACTAGTCACGGGTACGTTCCTTCTCAACAATTCTTATGTCTCTTGCTTATTCGATTCGGGTGCCGATAAATGCTTTGTATCCAAGACTTTGACTCATTCTTTTAGCACTCCACCTCTTCCATTAGATACCACTTATACCATTGAAGTGGCTAACGGGAAACTATTAAGTGCCGACACATATTACCGGGGGTGTACGTTAAACATTTTGGGTAAGGAATTTGAAATTGACTTGATACCCATGGAACTAGGAAGCTTTGATGTAATAATCGGTATGAATTGGTTAGTCAAAACGAAATCTCACATCCTTTGTGATCTTAACGCAATCCGAATTCCTATCGAGAATGGTGAACCTTTGATTGTTTATGGCGATAAGAGTTGCACCAGACTCAACCTCGTTTCGTGTCTTAAAGTTAGAAAACTGCTCCGTAAGGGTTGTTTTGCGATCCTTGCCCACGTTAAGAAAGTCGAGTCCGATGAAAAGCATATCGATGATGTGCCAATTGTTAGTGACTATTCCGATGTATTTCCCGATGAATTGCCGGGTCTTCCACCTCATCGACCGGTTGAATTCCAAATCGATCTTATCCCGGGAGCCGCACCCGTAGCACGTGCACCATATAGACTCGCTCCATCTGAAATGCAAGAATTGCAAAGTCAAATCCAAGAACTACTTGATCGAGGTTTTATCCAACCTAGCCATTCACCTTGGGGCGCTCCGATTTTGTTTGTTAAAAAGAAAGACGGATCCCTACGAATGTGCATTGATTATCGTGAACTAAATAAATTGACGGTTAAGAACCGATATCCTCTTCCTCGCATCGATGACCTCTTTGATCAACTACAAGGGTCTTGTGTATATTCGAAAATCGATCTCCGCTCGGGTTATCATCAATTAAGGGTTAAGGGGGAAGATGTCTCCAAAACCGCTTTCCGAACTCGTTATGGTAGTTATGAATTTCTTGTAATGCCATTTGGTCTCACTAACGCACCGGCGGTGTTCATGGATCTTATGAACCGCGTGTGCAAACCGTATCTTGACAAATTCGTTATCGTGTTCATCGATGATATTTTAGTCTATTCAAAAAGCGAAAAAGAACACGAGGAACACCTCCGACTTGTGCTTGAACTTTTAAGACAAGAAAGACTCTATGCCAAATTCTCCAAGTGTGAATTTTGGTTGAAGGAAGTTCAATTTCTTGGTCATGTTGTAAGTGACCAAGGTATTAAAGTCGATCCATCGAAAATCGAAGCCATTAGTAAATGGGAAACTCCTACTACTCCTACTCACATTCTTCAATTCTTGGGTCTCGCCGGGTACTATCGTAGATTCATCGAAAACTTCTCTTTGGTTGCACGTCCTCTAACCGCATTAACTCACAAGGGAAAGAAATTCATTTGGGCGACCGAGCAAGAATCCGCGTTTCAGATCTTGAAGACGAAGCTAACCACCGCTCCTATCTTGTCACTTCCCGAAGGCAATGATGACTTTGTTGTATATTGCGATGCCTCAAAACATGGTTTTGGGTGTGTATTGATGCAACGAACGAAAGTCATTGCTTATGCTTCTCGACAACTCAAAATTCATGAACGAAACTATACGACACATGATCTCGAACTCGGAGCCGTTGTCTTTGCACTTAAAATGTGGATACACTATCTTTATGGAACCAAGAGTACTATCTTCACCGATCACAAAAGTCTTCAACACATTTTCGATCAAAAGCAACTAAACATGAGACAACGAAGGTGGATTGAAACCTTAAACGATTACGATTGCGAGCTTCGTTACCATCCCGGGAAGGCAAATGTAGTAGCCGATGCCTTAAGTCGAAAAGAAAGAGCGGTGCCTCTCCGTGTCCGAGCTTTAAACATCACCATTCACACCAACCTTAATAGCCAAATTCGGGTAGCCCAAGATGAGGCTCTCAAGGATGAAAACCTTTCACACGAGCTCTTGAACATTCTCGTCTCTCGATTCGAAATTAGGGAGACCGGACTCCGATATTACGCCGGAAGGATTTGGGTGCCTAGTTATGGGGACCTACGAAGCCTTATTTTAGATGAAGCCCATAAGTCACGATACTCGATTCACCCCGGTGCCAATAAGATGTACCACGACCTTAAACAACTATATTGGTGGCCGAACATCAAAAGGGACGTAGCTACTTATGTTTCCAAGTGTTTGACATGTTCCAAAGTCAAAGCCGAACACCAAAGACCGTCCGGACTACTTCGACAACCCGAGATCCCGCAATGGAAGTGGGAAAGGATAACGATGGATTTTATCACCAAGCTACCAAAAACGACGGGCGGTTATGATACCATTTGGGTTATTGTTGACCGTCTCACCAAATCCGCACACTTCCTTGCCATGAAAGAAACGGACAAAATGGAGAAACTTGCGCAACTTTACATTAAGGAGGTCGTAGCCCGACACGGTGTACCTTTATCGATTATCTCCGACCGAGATGGCCGTTTCGTTTCTAGATTTTGGCGTACATTGCAAGAAGCGTTGGGAACGCGTTTAGACATGAGCACCGCATATCATCCTCAAACCGATGGACAAAGCGAACGTACAATTCAAACCTTAGAGGACATGTTACGAGCTTGTGTGGTTGATTTCGGAAAAGCTTGGGACAAGCACTTACCTCTCGCCGAGTTCTCTTACAACAATAGTTATCACGCGAGTATTAAAGCCGCACCTTTTGAAGCGCTATATGGCCGCAAATGTCGTTCACCTCTTTGTTGGGCCGAGGTAGGCGACGTGCAAATCACCGGACCCGAACTCATTCACGAAACCACCGAGAAAATCATTCAAATCCGAGATAGGCTTAGGACGGCCCGAAGTCGTCAAAAGAGCTATACCGACAAACGACGCAACGATCTCGAATTTCAAGTCGGTGACCGAGTAATGTTAAAAGTCGCACCTTGGAAGGGTGTAATCCGTTTTGGGAAACGCGGGAAGCTAAATCCGCGGTATATTGGTCCTTTCGAAATCTTGGAGCGTATTGGAACCGTTGCTTATCGTTTAAATCTTCCGCCTCAATTGAACTCCGTTCATCCTACCTTCCATGTATCTAACTTGAAAAAGTGTCTTGCCGAACCCGATATCGTCATCCCTCTTGAGGAACTTACTATTGATGACAAGCTTCATTTTGTGGAGGAACCGGTTGAAATTGTGGATACCTCCGTCAAGACATTGAAACAAAGCCGAATCCCGATTGTTAAAGTCCGTTGGAACGCCAAAAGGGGACCCGAGTTTACTTGGGAAAGACAAGATCAAATGCAAAGGAAGTATCCTCATCTATTCGTGAATTCAGAAACGCAAGATTTCGAGGAAGAAACAACGACTACTACGCCTACTTAAATTTCGGGACGAAATTTCTTTTAAGGAGTAGGTAATGTAACATCCCGCTTTTTTCCATTTATTTTTCCGTTATACTAATATAAAGTCCGTTATATGTTTATAACATCTCCCGTTGATACGCGTTTTAAATTATCTCGTTTAGGTAATTCCCGCACCCGAACGAAAGTTGAGGGACTAAACTTGACAAGGGATCAAACCCTTGACTAGGTCAAAGGGTCAAACCCCTTTCACCCATTCATTACCATCTCCCTATCTCTCTCTCTTTCTCTCTAGCAAGAACACACCCAATTTCCTTTCTCATTCATTCATCATCTAAATCCGGATTAGGGAGCTAGCAACCAAATAAATTACATATTCGTGATCCTCTCTTCATCCTCTTCATTTTGGTACCAACTTCATCTCATTTGGGTAACTTTCTAAAATCACTAGATTTTGTGTTCTTGATGTTTTTAACTTATAAAAGTGTTAATTAGTGTCTATGGCTCAAGTCTAACATGAATATATGATTTATATGCTCGATCTCGTTGTTTTAGTGTAACTAGCATGAACTTGAATTTTGGTGTGTTGTTCTTGAATTTTGGATGATCATATGTTGTTAGATGTTGAAAGTTGATGTTTTAATTGTGTTACTAGCATCACTAGCTTCAATTTGATGTGTAGGTTGCCTTAGAAAACTTCATGAGCTTGATTATTGATTTTTGGTGGAATTGAGTTAGGGTTTGAAGAACTTGAAGTGATTATTTGATGCGTTGATTGCCATGAATTGTTGTTAGTAAGTTGTTAGTTGTATTGTATGCTCCATTACCTACAAAATGGCATGTCACATGTATGCATTGAATGCCCAAATCATTAAATGTGCATTGGTGAGTTTGAAGCATTAATGTGGGCATTGAATGATCACTTGGTTGGAAAACTCAGTTGTTACAAATGAGGTTTTTGATTGTTAAATTGTGTTTAGTTGCATTCTATGTCAAAAGAGCTTTCCAACGATATAAGGTGCGAGTCCTAAGTGTTTGTGGTTTGCGTTTTATGCTTATTTGAAGTTTGGATCAAGTTGGACAAGTGAAACAGACCAGGCACCAGCACCCGCCTATTGTCGCGGCGCGACAGAAGGGTGCCGCGGCGCGGCATAAGCCGTGCCCAGCTTCTGTCTCCGGTGTCCATTTTATGGAAAATGTTTGGCATACTACGGACCTCCGATTCACATGAAACTTGTTCTAACATGTTCATATATGATTAAAAACCTCAGAAAAATAGTTCGGAACCCGACCCGAACGTGTTGACTTTCGTTGACTTTGACCGACCAAAGTTTGACTTTCAATCAAACTTAACCAAATATTTGTGCAATCGTTCTAACATGTTTTTATACTTGTACCTTGCATGAAACATGACAATTTGATTCACATGCTATTATGATCGAGTCTTAACGAGCCATAGGACTAATTGAACATCTTTGACCTATCGTGTTTACCGTTATTGATACAACCTATATGTTTAGGTCAAGACTAGCTTTGTCTTTGCACGCGTCTACTTGTTGAAGTACTTTATTAACTCTTGCACTCAAGGTGAGATCATAGTCCCACTTTTACTCTTTTTGAACTTATATTTGGGATGAGAAAACATAAACGATTCTTTTGAACTAAGTGAACACAAGAACGGGAAAACAAACATTCTACATACGAGTTTAGAACAAAAATCGTCAATTCGATTATCATTAGTTACACTTGCCGGGTGTAAGCGAGAACTTATGTTATATGGCCATATGGGTTGACAACCCTCATCTTTGACGGTTCGCTACCGTCTACGGATGAAATATATTTTCGAGAATCAGTGTTTGTTCTAGCACTAAGTGATGGGGTATACAATGGAAGGAATGTTAAGCTTTGATAATTGGGTGCTCGTGAAACAAACTTTTGGAATGTATTACTATTATTTCATTGATGCAAATCTTGTGGTTCACTTGTACTTACTTACTTAAACCTATGATTTCACCAACGTTTTCGTTGACAGATTTCTATGTTTTTCTCAGGTCCTTGAACGATACATGATACATGCTTCCGCTCATTATTTTGATACTTGCATTGGATGTCGAGTATATATGCATACATGGAGCGTCTTTTGGATACTTTTAAATTGTGTCGCATAAGTTTCATTTGTACTTAAAACTATGTATCGTAAATTGTGGTGGAACTATTCTTGTAAACTTGAACAACCTTTACATTTGAAATGAATGCGACATATCTTTTGGTCAAACGTTGTTTTAAAGACTTATGACCACGTAACGGGACCTAAGTAGACGGCGCCGTCAATGACGATTTGGTCGGGTCGCTACAATCAGAGCTAGGCTATAGCCCAATGTGGTGAACAACGCAGTGGTGGCGCACCCCTAAGCGCACGGTGCGACATGGCACACCCCTCAGTTTGCCAACGATAATGGAGCCATGGTGCCTTATATCGAAAGTCTTCCTTCCCAAGGCGTGAAAGTGCGGCGTGTCCCGATGGTGAAAGAAAAGTGAAAGAAAGAGATCGGCGGTATAAGAGGCGTGTCCCGGTAGTGAAAGTAGAGACCGGTGATATAAGATGGCGGGAGTATCGTTGAAGAGGAGGCTCGGTGATGTGGTCTTCGGTTTGAGGGGAGGATTGTTGGGGTGCAAACCTATCCCACATAGGAGGCGGGAGACAAAAACAAATGTATGTATATAAGTCTAAGGGGAAGTCCCTCTAATACCAATTGGTTTTAGAAAAGGATGGACTCTTGGACTTATATTGCAGGACATTGTGTTTGGGCTATGCGATCTTACAGATATATCATAAAATAATAAGATAACATTTTAACCGGGTCAAGCTAGCTTAATTTGATAAGTATGTTAAGCATCATTCTATCTTCTTACCCAACTTCGCTGAAGGTTTTATAACCAACATATGTTTTTTTACTAGAAATAGTATGACTAATTATTACGGAGTATATATTTAGGGTACGTCTACGAGTTTTAATAAACTAACTAAAGATGTACCATATATAAGTTTCCTGTCATATTCATTTTTCTTCAACGAGTAGATGATACAAGTATAAATATAATATGAGAAATACTCAGACAAAATTGACATATTTGACCATGTTTGCAATAAGCATATTGCCTTTTTCAACACTTGGACCATTTCCTACATTTATTAGCAATCAACACAAAACAAATTATTAGTATATATAGACTAATCTTGAATGATAACTGATTATCAAACAAACTTTATGCCTCAAATGACACGCCAAGTCTCCCTCATTTCAAATATTTGCTTCCTTCTGCTGCTTCTGTTCAACTCAGTTCAGGCTGATCACAATGATAATAGAAAGGTACGTTCATTTATTATACCACAAAATTATTCTCTATTATATATATGTATATAAATATAAATATAATGGAAGTTAAAGTAGCTGTTATATGTATCAGGTATATGTGGTGTATATGGGTCACAACCATCTGGATCATACAACTGCATCCTCCCTACATTTGAACATGTTACAACAAGTTGTTGGCAGGTAAATGCCTACTATATATACCATGAATTGATCTCATTATTCATTTTAATTACCGTAGAGAGAAGGTGAAAGTACATAACATATACTATTAATGAAAAAAATCGTTTGGTTGTTAATTGTTATATCTATGCTCGCCTGATTAGTCTGAGAGTGCTAATTATAACTGTTGGTGACCTTTTTTTTTTAAAAAAAGGAAGGTATATAAATTGGATATTATATACTCCGGATTATATTAGAAAATAAAACCAATTAAGTAGATATCTCCTATATAAATTCTTTTGGATCAGGATCCTCTCAATTCATAATCCTCGTGTGCGTTATTAAGTTGTGAGTCACTCATCACTCATTGAACACTGTTGTGGCCCAACTTGAGAGTTTTGAAAATATAAAAAAGAAAATGATAAACGTGACTCTAATGGCTACGTTTAAGCATGTCATATATAATTTAATTTCATATTAACAACGCCAACTTGTCATGAATAATATTAATACCAAAATAAAGTTAGAAAAATCGATACTAAAAAGAAATAATTATACTTTGTAATTAATTAAATAAAGTTTGTAAACTCATACTATATGGTATGGATAAACGTAAAGACTACCTTTAGCATTCTCAAATAAAAATTATAGGTTTCATTTATTGTTCTACAATGTAAGTAGGCCTGCTATACTATTCAGGTGTTTCTAGTTAGTTTTATCCTATTGCATGATACTGATTTCAGACATAGTACTGTAAGCTCGTTATATTGTGCTACAACCTGTATATATTAGTGAGTTCTCAATATGTTAATTTTGGGTTTTATGATTGGATCAAAAAATTGTACTTAGGATTATTTTGAATCTTGCTTTTTATATCAGGGACGCAAGGAGATATCTGCTTCAAAGATACACCAAAAGCTTCCATGGATTTTCGGCAAGACTTACCAAAGAGGAGGCTAATAAACTATCAGGTATATATGTATCATATATATATATATATATATATATATATATATATATATATATATATATATATATATATATATAGGGTGAGGATCCATGGAGAACTTAGGTAGAGAGAGAACCTAGAGAACTCACAATGTACATGCACCTATTCTTTGAACAAAAAAATTCGAAAAAAAAAAAAAAATTCGAAAAAAAAGTTTTTTATTGAAATTATTATTTTTTTTAAAAGTTTTCCATGTCAGCATGCTGACGTCAGCGGTCTGTGACTGCCACGTCAGCAGACTGACTGCCACGTCAGCATACTGACTGCCACATCATCGCAGAGCCACGTGTGCTGATGTGGCAGTCAGTCTGCTGACGTGGCAGTCAGACTGACGTCAGCATGCTGACGTGGAAAACTTTAAAAAAAAAATTCTGGGAAAAAATTTTCGAATTTTTTTTTTTTTTTTTAAATTTAGCCCGATTTAGAGTTTAGGGTTTAGGGTTTTGGGTTTAGTCCCTAAACCCAAAACCCTAAACGCTAAACTCTAAACCGTTCGTGTTAAAAACTCAATCTAAACCCTAATTTCTAAACCCCAATTTCTAAACCCTAATTTTTAAACCCCAATTTCTAAACCCCAATTCTAAACCCTTCTACTAAACCCTTTGGTGCTATGAGTTCTCTCTCTATCTAAGTTCTTCATAGATCCTTTCACTATATATATATATATATATATATATATATATATATATATATATA